>NC_086239.1:5000-305000 GCF_036321145.2 Pelmatolapia mariae | reverse complement strand
GTCCTTGATGATCCTCTCCGCTTTCCTCAGGCACCGCTTCCTGTAGATGTCTTGGAGGGAGGGAAGCTCACCTCCAATTATCCGTTCAGCACACCGCACTACTCTCTGGAGAGCTTTGCGGTTGTGAGCGGTGCTGTTGCCGTACCAGGTGGTGATGCATCCAGTGAGGATGCTCTCAATGGCACAGTGATAGAAGGTCCTGAGGATGCGGGGGCTCATGCCGAATCTCTTCAGTCTCCTGAGAAAGAAGAGGCGCTGCTGCGCCTTCTTCACTGTTTTGTTTATGTGTACTGACCACGTAAGATCCTCAGCCAGATGTACACCAAGGAAGCGGAAGCTGCTCACTCTCTCCACAGCGGCGCCGTTGATGGTGATGGGGGTGTGTACTCCTCTGCACCTCCGGAAGTCCACTATCAACTCCTTTGTCTTTGCGACGTTGAGGGTGAGATGGTTGTCTTGACACCAGTGGGTCAGGGCGCTGACCTCCCTGTAGGCCGTCTCATCACCGTTGGTAATAAGACCCACCACTGTAGTGTCGTCCGCAAACTTCACAATGATGTTGGAGTTTCTAGTGGCCGTGCAGTCGTAGGTGTAGAGTGAGTACAGGAGAGGGCTCAGTACACACCCCTGTGGAGCACCAGTGTTCAGTGTGATGGGGGATGAGGTGGTGCTGCCCAGTCTGACCACTTGGCGTCTGTCAGACAGGAAGTTAAGGATCCAGCTGCCGAGGGAGCTGCTCAGTCCTAGATCCTGCAGTTTCCTGTCCAGCTTCGAGGGAACGATGGTGTTGAATGCTGAGCTGTAATCTACAAACAGCATTCTCACATACGTGTCTCTCTTCTCCAGGTGTGACAGGGCAGCATGGAGTGTCAGGGCTATGGCATCATCAGTGGACCTGTTGTGGCGGTATGCGAACTGTAGAGGGTCCAGTGAGTCGGGTAGTGCAGAGCAGATGAAGTCCCTGACCAGCTTCTCGAAGCATTTGCTCACGATGGGGGTCAGGGCTACGGGTCGCCAGTCGTTCAATGAGGAGATGGTGGAGGATTTGGGTACAGGGACGATGGTGGCCATTTTGAAGCAGGCTGGGACTACAGACAGAGAGAGGGAAAGGTTGAAGATGTGTGTAAACACTTCAGCCAGCTGAGCCGCGCATGACTTGAGGACGCGGCCGGGAATCCCGTCCGGACCAGTAGCTTTGCGTGCGTTCACCCTCCTGAAGCACTTCCGCACATCCTCCTCAGACACAGTGTGCGCACTGACGTCATCCGCGGTGCGCACACTGTCCGGTCTCGTGGTGTTCGCTGTGTCGAATCTAGCGTAGAATACGTTTAGATCCTCACACAGAGAGGCCGTGGTCTGCGGTGTGCTGGTTTTCCCTCTAAAGTCTGTGATCGTGTTTAGTCCCTGCCACATACTCCAAGGGTTGTCAAAAATGTTGCTCCACCTTGTCCCTGTACTCACGTTTGGCTGCTTTGATCGTCTTCCGGAGTTGGTAATGTGCGTGTTTGTAGTCCGATGTGTTCGCGGAGGCAAAAGCGGTGCTCCGTGCCGCCAGTGCCGTGCGAACAGCTCCGTTAATCCAGGGTTTTTGATTTGGGAAGGATTTAACTGTTCTGGATGGGACGACATCTTCCACGCATTTTCTGATAAATCCGCAGACTGAGTCTGTGTACTCATCAATGTCTTTAGCAGCCACGTGAAACATTTCCCAGTCCGCGTGATCAAAACAGTCCCGCAGCGTAGACTCCGATTGGTCCGACCACCGGTGCACCGCCCTCAGGGTTGGAGCTTCCTGTTTCAGCTTCTGCCTGTAGGCGGGCAGGAGCAGGATGGAGCGGTGATCTGATTGGCCGAATGGGGCGCGGGGGAGGGCTTTGTATGCATCCCGGAAAGAGGTGTAGCAGTGGTCAAGAAGCCGGTCTCCACGAGTGCTGAAATGGATGTGTTGGTGTAGTTTTTGTGAGACTTTCTTCAGGTTACCCTTATTAAAGTCCCCGGTCGTGATAAACGCCGCCTCTGGGTGTGCGGTTTCCTCACTGCTGATCGCGCTGTACAGTTCCCTGAGTGCTCGGTCAGTGTCGGCTTGTGGGGGAATGTAAACCGCCGTAATAATCACTGCTGTGAATTCCCTCGGTAGCCAGAATGGCCGGCACTTAATCATCAGGTACTCCAGGTCCGGTGAGCAGAAAGATTTGACCGGGTGCACGTTCGCATAATCACACCAGCTGTTGTTGATCATGAAACACACACCACCGCCTCTGCTTTTCCCAGTAAGCTCCTGTGACCTGTCCGCGCGGTGCACAGAGAACCCCGGTAGTTGTATTGCGGAGTCCGGTACCTTGTCCGATAGCCAGGTTTCTGTGAGGCAGATCACGCAGCAGTCCCGCATCTCTCGCTGGAATGAGATCCGTGCCCGAAGCTCGCACAGCTTGTTCTCCAGAGACTGCACATTAGCCAGTAATAAACTGGGTAACGGTGGTCTGTTAGTGCGCCGTCTCAGTCGAACCAGAACGCCAGATCTTCTCCCTCTGCGTCGGCGTTTGCGGCCTCCACGGGCCCAGAACAAAGGCGTCTCAGGTGAGATGAATGGGGGGTCTGCAAACGGAGGGTCCGTGTTGCAAAACTTGAACTCCGGAAAGTGATGTAACACTATAGATCAACTTACCTCAGAATATATAAAGCATATAAACAATTACAGCAATATGATGCAACAAACACAGCAGTACTACTAATCCAAAATACTCAAAGCTTCATAGAACTGAAACAAACATTTATTTTTAGCTCCATTCTGCTGCTGATACATACTTTAGGTTTCTGAATATTAAACTTGTTGCTGCCTTTCATAGTGTGTAACTTGAAGGCCCTGAGTACTTTCTCCCACACTGAAAACACTGGAATGATAAAATTATTTGAACATTACCTAATAAGACTGATTCAGGACAGACAATTAGTTATGTTAAACTTTCCTAGCAGTCCTTCACAAACAGGGAACAGTCTGTCTATTCTCTCCATCTGTCAGCTGCTGCTGGCTCTTCCTCCTCCTCTTCCTCACACACTGCTGAGTTTGTCCTGGTGGATCATCAGGGGTGCAAAGCCTCACAGATGATGTGCAGCAGTGGGTCCCTCAGTCTGTCCTCACTCTGGACACTTGCAGTTGTCACACATGGAAATCAAATGTGCGATAAGCTGCAGGATTCAAACACAAGTGTACCTTATAAATACATGTTCATACTTTTATTCCACAATCAGAGAGAAAGAAACAGAGAGAGAGTGCAGGACAGACAGACAGGTGACAGTCTCAGGTGTATACACTGCTACAAAACAGCACAAGAGAAGGAGGATTTAGTGTTTGTGTTATTACGAGTGCTAAACAAGAAGAGTTCCAGATGGTCCAGTGGACACATGTGTGACTCCTGTGATTAAAGCATCTTTCTTTCAGCTTAACGAGTGAACCGTCAGCTCGTTCAAACACACGTTAAAGTCCGTTTGGCTCGACACCACCGAACAGAGGCAGCAATATAACATAGCTAACATTAACAGTGCAGTGAATCCTGCTTGTGCCGTGATATTCAGGACTGCAAACCGAGCAGCATCACTGACTTTCAGCTTGTTGTGTTTGTGGATATATGTGCAGCCCTGTCTGCAATTATTCAGGCTTGCAGTATAAAGAAAAAAAAGTTTACGGTTATAAAAAAAATGGTTAAAATATAAATAGTTGATAAAAGGTTTAAAATCATATGCTTGGGTACAAATGTATTTCATTTACAGTTTAAAGTCCAATAAATAAAAGGGTTTCATGATTACGAGTTCATTTACTGTGCAGAAGCAATATGTTGGGGTGTAACCTAAGTTTGTTTACCCATCTAATGTCAGTCACCTAAATGTTGTATTGTCATTGGTTGTTGTGCTGACGAGCCAGTCAGTGTCACTCTTCTCTGTTATGGGGCGGGATGAGTGGTAAAGGTTTGTGTGAATCTGTGGGAGCGGACACAGAAGCTAAGTCTGAAGAGAGAGAGATGTCGTAAGGCAAACGTGGTGTGGATTTTGCATCTAAGTGTATCTTTGAGGTCAACTACCCGTGGTCCTGATATTACTTATTTGTGATCTACAAGAGAAGCCGAGGAACGCTGTGAAAGGCGAGGGAGCAAGAGGTTTCTGCCCGGATGGACCCTGCTGTTTCCTCGCCCCTGACCCTATTCACTACTGATGAACTAACTGCTAACTGCCTGTTTCTTTTCTTTCTTTCTTTTTCTTCTTTTTCTTCTCTTTTTTTTTTTTTACATTGAAATTTGATTTAATTACAGGGGAATTGTGCCCTTAGTGGTGGATCGTATTGTAAAGTGTTGCTATTTAAAGAGTTACTCTGCATGGGTTTTAGCCCTGTGCATTTATTTTGAAAGCCTACAGTGTTAATGTAACACAGAATTACACTGAGAATAACAATCATTGTCTACCAGGGGAAGCTCTACTGAAAGCATGAGTTAAATAAAAGCCTCACTGCTTGAAGCTTTGGCCGATATTCTGGGTATTCTTAAATTAACATTTTAGTAAAGACTGTATAACCTGAAAACAAAATCTAATCTTTAAAAGAAAGAGGGGCTTATTTTAATAGAGAGGCCTATTCATATAATGGGTTTATGTTCCCTAGTTGCCTACCCGCCTGCCCTTGGCCCCAATCTGGCCTCCTCTCTTTTAGAGGCTTTAATGACTAACCCATTTACATAACTCCCTTTCGGTTTGCAAATGTTTCCCTTTACGAGGCACTTGCCTCCCCTTGAAAATCATTCTCTTCATCCCTTCTTGCTCGCCGTTGCTCTATCTGAACATCTCTTGCCTTTGGTCTGACCAGGTGAAGCCTGGCCCAGCCCCGATCCCAAAGTAAACCTCTCACATGCAGAGAGAAAAAGGCAGACGGAGAACTGTGCCGACAAATCCTGTCAGCAGCATATCTGAGGGCCTTGATGCCCACCTACTGCCAAGCATGTGTGTATTTGGCGTGCAAGCTTTCCGGTGTGTGGGTGTCCCTACTGATAGATAGCCAAAAGCTTGCCTTAGCCAAAAAGAATTTGCTAATAGTTTTCCCAACATGGTGTAAAATGCACTAATTTTACAGCAACCAGTCTCATTAATTGACTTAGAACATGACGTTTCGGCAGTCAATATGACAAATTAAGTTATGTTATTACAGTCTGTGCAAGTGTCTTGAGCTGCCACTGACTTCTTTATATTTTGCTAGGAAAACAAGTAGATACAGTTGATTGAAATATGTGCATACATGCATCGTAATATAGTATGTAGGGCAAAAACACAGTTGTACATTTTTAATGGGCTTGAATATTTGGTATGACCACCTTCAACTTTATTGTCATTTCTTAAAGTAGATTTCAAGAAGAGATCTCCAGGCTTCTTGAACAACTCTTTAAAACTCTTCTCTAGATGGCGGATGCCTTTTTTTCTGTTGTCTGCTAAGATGATCCCACACTGCTTCAGAAATGAGGCCTTGGGAGGTCAATCCATGACTGATAATGTTGCATTGTGTGTTTTTCTATCTAGGCATATCTCAGTCTTTGCTTCCAATTTCCCTTCCTTATGGAAGGCTTCTTGACAGTCACCCTTCCACTGAGACCATTTCAGACCACATCAGATCAGGTTTTCAACAAACAGTAGACGGATAAACTGAAGGACCAGATTCATCTCAGCTCCTGCATCAGTTTTTTGCTGGATATTTTTAAGAGCGTGACATTCACCTACTGAACATTTGGGTTCTTGCACTGTAAGTCCAAAGCATGAAGATAAAAATACTCAAACTACACTTGTTCATATTCTTACTATGAGCTGGACAAGAAGAATGAGATCACTTTCTTATCTTTTCCCAAAGTACTGAGCTAGAACCAGAGCTTCAACATGTTATTTACTGTTATATTTTATTTTTATTCTTATCTTTATATTGTTTTAGTGTACACTAAGGGCCGTGTGTATATGATTTTTGACAGTAAAGCTGACTTTGACTTTCACTTATATAGCAGTGTCTTGTGGAAACATTTCTCAGTGACACGGAAAAAAAGGTTTGTACTGTGGTATCGATCTGATCACACTGACGATACGTTCATGAAGGAAATAAACCACATATAAATATAGACAACCTAAATGTAGAACTTGATCTGGTGTCAGTGCTTTGATCTTATCAAACCACAAACATGAAACTTTCTTCTTTTTTTGCTGTTGTTTGTTTGTTTTTAAAATTGCAGGACTTGATTTTCTTGCAGAGAGGTGGACACGAAGACTAAACTAATTTCGTATCTGTGAGATAGCTTAGCCTAGCAACAAGATGGGAAACAGCTATCAGAAATCAGATATTTCTTACTTGTTTATGTACTATGTTTATCTTGGTGTGAAAATAAGAAGTCATGTTTTTCACATCAAGACATGTGCTGGAAACATTTAGTGGTGACTTTCAGTCAATCATGGTTAGGATAAGCTCAAACTGGAAATAAGCTGAGTGTAAATATAGACCACTGCAGAGACTCTGGGGATGTTTCACAAGTGTTGATTCACCAGCCTTATCGGACCGCAGATTTGGCTGCTATTTTCCATTAGGTGGTAGATTATGTTTGAGTGTTTACGGGCTGAAAATGTAATGATTAGAACAGTGGGGTTAAAGATTTCTTCTGGAGATTACTGTCAGTGTGATATAATGGAATGCCTATTTTTTAAATCTCTGTACCTTATTTTGCAATTATTTTTATTATTATTAAGTGTGCCTATGTAATGACACACTTATTACTATTCGACAGATTTATTATTCTGCTTATTATTATTTTTCTTCCGCCTGAAATTATGAACCGTTTCACGGCCCGTAGCTTTGAGACGGCCCCCACGTATGTCACACCGTTTCGTGCGGCTCGATCGGGAATAGGGTGCTATACTTTTGGTAGGGATTCGTCGCACGGTTTTCCCAAAATTCCCAAAAAAAGACCCCATTTTTCCCCATTCATTTCGATTGGGAAGGGCCCAAAAAAAACGCGCCAACCCAGGCCACTTTGAAGGCCTACTGCTCGGCCATACTTTGTCGTAGAAATGTCATTTAAACTTTAAACGGGTCACAAGATTTTGGACTTTTATTGACCAAATCCTCGTTGCAATATCTTTTACGGTTGTTTCACAAGAGCAGTTTAAGTTTTAGGAAAATTGGGATATTCACGGAATGTTCGCCCAACTGTCAACTGCCAAAAAACCAGAGTGTGGAGAATAATTGAAAAAAATTGTCTTTCTCGTCCTGTCCCACCCAAACCGTTTGGCCTACATCAATAATTTATACATCAAAATGTAGCTATCGTTGTCTTCTTTCATACAATGTGTTTGTGATCATGATCAAATTTACGGTTTTCTCACAAATGCCATCAAAGCGCAGCCTCCTCCCTCTCTGTCCCCCATAGACGACCATTCTAAAACTGCTCTCAATTTTCAGCTCAAACTTAACATCGAAGGGTGTCTTTACACTGTCACCACATCAGTATGATACACTCTACAGGCATGAAAATTTAATATGTTGTAGTCTGGAAGTTCCTGCCACTCACGGTGAAAGAATTTTTGCGATCAGACCTACAGTTTTCTCTTAGGAAGCATTTGTTTCAGAGCTTAATTCCTGTTTGCCCATCTCTCTGTCTGACCCTAACTGCAGTGTGTGTGTGTGTGTGTCCCATCCCCTCCTGCCACTCACAGGAGTTACTATAGCAACAGGCCCTAACAGCTGAGCACAGGAACAGCTGATGACTCTCTGCTTAAAACTCTGCAGTTTTTTGCTCAAACCACATACATCCTGATGTGTTCATACATCTGATCTGGCAGTAGCATAGGCACACTTAAAATTTCTTCGGAAATTTTCGCTTTCTAGTTATTACTATTATTATGCAACCTGTTAAAATTTAGAAGATCCCATCTCAGAGTAATGCTGAAAAACTAGTCCCAGCATGTCTTACTTCTGGACCGGACTACTGTAATTCCTTACACTAACCTTCCCGGAAAAGCATTCAGCTTTTCTAAAATGCTGTGGTGAAAGTATATCAAAAATATAAATCATATTTCTTCCATATTAGCTTGTCTTTATAGGCTCCCTGTTAAATTCTGAATTTAATCTAAATTGTAATCCTTCTCCCCACAAACAAATAATCTCACGAAAGGAAAGTTTGTTTGAATGATACAATGGGTTTATAGCGAGAACTTAAACCACCAACGCTTGCATGTGTGAGTTAATATGTTTACAGTACCAAAACCACTATTAAAATACAACACAAGTCACCCACAAAAGTTATTTAACCCTGTAGCTGTGAGGAAACACGCAATCTCGTTAGCACAAGGCAGCACAGCTTTCAAGTGGGCATGCACTGTTTCAAAAAATAGTAATGTCAAAGTATCTTACTGTATATTTTACAGTTTTGTACTGTTTTTCTAGAATATCATTAAATTCACATTAGTAGACTGTGATTTTACATGTCAAATGTAAAATAACATAACATCACTGTAAATATAATAAACACAATTTACTTGTTTTTTAAATATATTTTTTTGTACATATGCATATTTAGATTGTAAAAATACATTCAGAAATGTCTCATGATTTCACAAATATTTGTCTGTTATTTGAGAGAATGATCTGTTAAATTCAAATGTAATACTATGGAAAAATATCTAAAATGATCGAAAATTAATGAGAATAATCAATAATTAAAGGAGTATTTGAATTATAATTTTGCTGAAAATTTCATGTCATCTAGGTCTGATTCAATAATTCAGAGGTAACAAGTGAAGATATAATTAATAGGAATAAAAACTAAAAAAAACATATAAAACATTGCACGGCCACGCTGTGCTAATTATATATTTTAAAAAATAAATGTAGAGGTAGGAATTGCAATTAATATAAATCTCAAAGTATTCACAACATTCCTGAACAGAAATAGGCCTCTGCACCTGGGGTGAGGGTGTGGCCATGAAAACAATGTGACATGCCATTGGATGTTGGGACACATAATAACATGACGCTAAGCATCGGCCAATGAATGTGAACTAACAACCACAAGGTCGCGGGTATGGCTGTGGAAAGTAGTGATGGTAAACTTGATTCTTTTTACTGAATCGAGTTTGAATGAGTCACTCACCAAAGTGAATCAGGTTTTTTGAGTCATTTGACTCGTTGACCAGAGTGCAACAAATGTACATTTTCACTCAAACTTAATTTGTTTCTCCTGTCATGTATATCCTACTACTAAGATGAGTGATTGAAAAAGAAAAACAACTATTTTTATGGAGCAAAAAAGAGCAAATAAAATTCTAAAGGGAACATTTATTTTATTTATCTTTATTTTATTTTAGTAGTATTTTCCTCAAATGTGTCAAATATATATTTTCCCATCTAAATGTCCACTGAGCTGTGAGCCAGGGGGCGGTAATGCGCCTTAACATTGGTTGCCAACCAAGAATATGAAGAAGAAGCTGTGAGCCAGGAGGGAGGGGGTGAGTGAGTCCTGAGTGATTCGCTTATGCTACGATTCAGCACAGGAAGAGAGGGGGTGAGTAGCTCAAATATGCTGTTAGCATGTTAGCTGAGCGATGCTACTGTGAACTGAGGAGCTATTGTCTTGATGTGAGCTTTCTACTCAGGGTTTTTTCTTCCAGTTCAGAGCAGAAATGTTTTTGTTAAGAAACTGGCTGTTGTTTTTTTCCTCACAGTTTTAATTATAAGCTAGATATATTTATACTAATGAAATTAGTTTGCTAACAGCAACAGGGATGAGTCAGTGAGTCAGTTGGGCTTGTGAATCATGATTCACGAGTCAGTAAAGTGATTCTCGAGTATTGAACGATTCGTTCATGATTCGCGCATCACTAATGGAAAGCGCACTGGAGAGAGAGGTTGGTGAAAGATCATCCATGCACTGCTGCAATGCAAGTATCTCAAACTCAGCTTAGTAGATTTAACTTGGAATTTCTTGACCACTATGGCTGGTAGTTTACTGTGACGGGAAAAGGCATGGAATCCCTAGCTATGAAGGCAAAGGACGTCGTCTGTCAGTATAAGGTGCAGTTAGTATACAGCTAGACCAGCCGCTATCTTGCTGGCTAGCAGAGTTGTTATTTGCTAATTTGTTAGCTGCCAGCTTTCTGTGACCGTGTAAACACAGCAGTTGCTACGCGGATAGTTTCTACACCGCTAATACCTGTTAGGGGGCCCACGATGTCTTAATGTGAAATTAAGTATGCAACTTAAGAGCTAATAGGCGACCTGTTCCACAACAACACACCTGCACTCTTGTGCACATCTTGGCACGCACGATGTGCTGCGTGATGAAGTGAGAGAAATAGGAAATAGAAGTAGCCCACTGTGCTAGCTTTGCCCTGTAAAATGTAATGGACATGTAAGCCAAGTATTTCCTTCTATTTTGTGGAAAGGAAGTAGGGCTAAAGCAGCTGAGGCGAATTATTTGACTACATTGAAACGTACATTGCATACATGTATTTGGATTTTGGCAGGTTTCATGATTCATAAGGTTTTGTTTCTTCCCCTGCAGATTAGTAGCGTGAGTTCTCAAATTTATTCAGTAAGCTGTAAAGGTGAGTATTGTGCTGCATTTACGGATGTCAAAAGATTACACCTGTCGCAGTTGTGGTGCTTTAATGTAAATGTTTGGGCACCCATGGTCAAAATTTCAGTTCATGTGAACAGTTAAGCAAGTAGAAGATGAAATAATCTCCAAATGGCTTAAAGTTATAGATGACATTTAATTTTAAATGAAATCATTTTCATATTTTGTTAAACAGAAAAGGAAAAGGCCCACAGCAAAAGTTTGGACACCTTGTAGTTGACTGTAGGGCCCAAACTGCATGCCAGTGTATGTAATTGATATACATCAGTTGTAACATTGCAGTTAGTTGTTTGAGTCATGTGTGGACTTGTTTTTGTGTCCCCTTGTCTCTTGTTCATGTACACAACAGGAAACTCTACTTTGGCAGCCGAGCACTTCATGTTATCTGTGGACCAGGCAATTGTGAATGGCTATATCACTATCTTCAGCGACGCACTTATCCTGATGTTTGGCTCTTACTACTGCACGAACATTTCTTATCCAGTAGCCCAGGCAGCAACCTTGGAATTCTTGCAACGGTAAGGCGGCACCAGTCAATTTTATGCATTGAGACATAAGAATGATGAGACAGTGAAATCTAAAGTTATGCAATCCAAATCAAATCATCAGATCTCCTTTCATTTGCAGCTAAAACACATAAGAATGAGCTATGCTTGAGTGTTGAGATGATTTGTAGATTGATAAATCAACAAATAACTAATATTTGCGTTTCAGATGGCTGTCTCTGAAATATCCTTGATTCATGCTCATGTCAAGTTATAGAAAGAGACCTTTGAGTAGTAGATGTTCACAGATGTTTCACTACCCTGAAACAGCATTTGCAATAGACTCACAGGTTAACCAAACATCTTTGCATCACCCCTCTGTTCCACAATGACCTGTATGTCCAAACACGCACTCAAAAGCAAGCTCAATCTACACTTAGATTCATTGCAAATGTAACAAAACACATACAGTCCAGTCCTCAGTTTCTTAATGAAGTTGTTGTTTTTCATTCGACAGATGCCTTAAGATAAACCCCGACAAGGGACCCAAAGTGGAGTGGAACACGTCTAAGAAAAACCTTGCAGTCAATCCAAAGGTTCTGACGTTGAACGCCAAAATTGCGGAGTATGAGTGGAGAGCATAAAAAGTTCTTATTTTTATCCCGAGGATAACCTTATCTGTTGTTCAGTAACACTGGTCTCTGGTTCATGGTCAATGTCAACAGCACGGGTGGCCCGCTTGATAGGGGAAAAGTGAAATATAGGCTGCAAATCCTATTCACATTTAGCTAGCATTAGTGCTAGCCAGTTGGTATGTTACTGTCTGCTGACAGGCTCTCTGTCACTCTGTCCTGCTTTAGGTGTAGCATTGTCTTAAGTATTATCTTCATCTCAGTTCATTGTAATAGGCTATACATTGACACTTGTGGTGCTTGCTCTGCAAACACAGTCCCATTCGTACAGTTATTTTGGTAAAAGTTTGTGTTAAAGTGACAACTTACAACATATCAATACATATCAGTTAAGTATAATCAGCATAACAATGAGGCTTTTGTTTTACTCGAGTTGTTCTTTGCATATGATTACTTTGCAAATTTCTCCAAGGGAACCCAAATGGCCAGCAGCAGCCCTGAATGTGAGACTTTCAGAAAGCTAGAGCTACTTCTAAACCTGCAGGTTATGTGCCTCAAATATACCCCTTTTCGTTGCTCCAGATGTGGGGAGGCAGATGAACGTTCGAGGTGGCATCGTCCCCTTCTTTTGTGCTCAAATGTGCGTTTGCATTACATTCTTTTTTCTACGTGCCTTTGTTTATACATAAGTGTTAGTTGTTCTTGGATTGTTCCAGGAAGGGTTATCTTTTTGTCAATAAAATCCATGTTAATGATTGAAACAATGTCTCATGTCTTATAAGTAAAATAAACATCTACAAACTGCTCATACACAACATATGATCAAGAATTAACATAATCTTGATGTAATTATAATCAGGGGTTTTGTTTAATAAGGGTTCTTTGGGTGTTTTGTGACAGATAAAACCCACAATCTTACAGGGAGCACACTTAATTCAAACTGAGAGTCCAGTAAATATACAGGAAATCTATGTTAAATTACACTTAAAATCTAAATTTACATGTGATATTATGTAAAATTAACAGTGAATTGTAATTTTAAAGCCAATATCTAGTTTTTTGACATGTTTTAAAGATAAATCAAATTATTTTGTGCTGTATAATGTAGTATTACATCAAATATAATTGAATATACAACTTTTTTACATCAAATAATGTTATTTAACCCAACTGTTAACTGGATATTTCTGTAAATTTAAGCATTATTATTCAT
Source organism: Pelmatolapia mariae (assembly GCF_036321145.2). Classification (NCBI taxonomy): domain Eukaryota; kingdom Metazoa; phylum Chordata; class Actinopteri; order Cichliformes; family Cichlidae; genus Pelmatolapia; species Pelmatolapia mariae. Next base: position 292,027 of record NC_086239.1, on the reverse strand, counting down.
ATTGCCACATTCATTGACCTTGTTTATAGGTAATTTCATTGTTTAATCACGTTAAAATGTTCCTAGTTATTTTTTTAGGACAGTTATTTTCTGTTATTTTACGGTCGTATTTTGGCGCCCCAGCTGCCGGAATATTACCGTTTTTTTAGGATGTTTTTTTCCGATTTATAGATGATTTCATTGTTTAATCACATTAACATGTTCCTAATTTAATGTTTAGAAGCACTTGAAAAAGGCAAGAAATTGTATTTTCATTGCAGGAAAAAAACGTATTTTTATGAGGAAGTTATTTTCGGTTATTTTACAGTAGTATTTTAGGGCCCCAGCTGCCGGAATATTACCGTTTTTTTTAACAGTGTGAAACACGGTGTTGCGGGATTACAAAATAGCTGCGTGTTCCACTTTCGGCGCTCGCATGTACACATGTCTCCTTTATTCAGGAGTCAAGACAAACAGCAGGGCCTCGAGGCATCTTTCACTGGGAGAACTGCCTGTTTCTGATCGCCCCACTAACAAACTCGTTGGACTCGTGAGTAATAACTGGAACTAAAGTGCACATATTTTGTTTATTGCTCAGTTTGAGTGAAGGCATCAGTTTTAGGCCTCACCGCACCCGAACTTCGAATCAGGCCTCCTACAAGCACTGTGCTACAGGTGTAGTGTGGACAGGTTAAAGTGTGTGTGTGTGTGTGTGTGTGTGTGGGCCCACTGTTACAAATTTGGTTTAAATTGAGTAAGTGTGTAGTTGTAACCAAAGGCATTTTCAAAGGTCAAAAAATCATCCCTTTTAAAGGTGTGAGCTATTGTAACTGAAATAACAGTTGGCACCTAAGAGAGTTATTTTGTTTTGATAATCTTTTATTTATAGCCCATGTAGTCACTTTTACAGTGGTTTTGTTTGTTTATTTGAATTCATTTCATTTTACAAAAGTAACTGTTTATTTTATTTATTTCTTTGTTGTCTAAATAAATACCCGGTGAGGGATAAATTTGCGTAAAATACAGTTGTGGTGGTCCTTATTAATTCAATTAGAGGGTATCAGGTATCATTATTAGCAGCACTACGAACCCAGGCCCAGTCTCATTGTACTATATACTCTAGCTTTACCATAGCTACGTGGGACCTGGGTTACATATGACTGACTTTAATTATCCATAAAATCATCACATTCTCTGTAAGATTAAGGTCGACTATTGAACGGCGTATATTTGAAAGGCTTTAAAACTAAGTTAGTACAAACATCACTAATGTCACATAACTTTGCCGACATGTGGCCAACAGTAATGTTTTAATGTTCTTCATTATTAAACATTCGCACATAAATAAGTGACATAATATTCAGCACTTACTTTTGAACTGACTCAGCGGGTGTCCAAATTCATGGGCTGCATCCTCCTGAGGACGCATTTGTAGGCCGATTACGTCACAGCGACGTGACGAAGGCTGTCCAAATTCATAGACTCCTCCGAATGCAGCCGGCAAATGCGTCCTCCTTTTTCCCGAATTTGAAGGATGGGTCGGGTGTGTCCTTCGTGGCCCACCATATTCCAGAATTCATAGCGCGGCCCAGCCAAACTCCAGTTTTCAACAATGGCAGCTGCTACTGAGTTTTTAATATTACTCTTGTGAATTTTCTGGGTCACAAAATAAACTTTTAACATATTTTCAGGCGAGAATGTAGCTGTGTAAACTTCAAATATCTGCTCGGTTTTCAGACGACAGACAAGAATACAGAAGGGAACTGTCACCAAAATATGAACTAAACAACAGTACTTGATAAATAAACTAGAAGTACGAGAAAACTAGACCACAAGAAACCAAAAAACACAAAACTCTGGGTTAACGATCCAGGTCTCCTCACAAATTATCGTGATCATTGATCATAGATCAGAGACCACTGGTCAATGGCCATTTTATTAGTCCTCTATTTATTCAGGTAAAAACCTCATTTCCAAGAGAGACCTGGCATCATGGCAGCAAAAGGCAAAAATACATACATACATAAGTACATTACAATTAAAACAAATACAATATCCTGTACAAATGTTAAAAATATACAATAACAGATCATCAAGAGCGACATTTTTTTATTGTCGCAATCACACTGAGTAAAAGAGTTATTCTCTCAACATTTTAAGATGGACTTAAACTCCCCCATGGTATCCATTTCTGACAATTTCTGTTCCTTCTGCAGATTATTCATGGAAACAGTATTTAAAAGCCTTTTTCCCTAATTCTGTTCTGACTTTTGGGACAATCAATTGTATGATATTGTGAGAATGAAGGCTGTACTAGTTGTGGTTTTTGATGATGTACACGATTTCCACAGCCAGTAATAAAACCAAAGCACAATGGTAGACACTATCCAACCTCTTTAGGTAGTGGGCATGTGCATTCATAAAAAGCAGGTCACCATAATTCATTAAAGGTAAAGGTGAATACCATTCACAGAGTTGGGGAATGGCTGCATTGTAAGATGGTGACAGATGTACCCTTAGGCCCCCTCCTGGATTCAGAGATGGTCTTTCCCTTTTCACGTAAATGGCCTCCTTGACTCTGCACTCAAACCAGCGTTCCTTCCTGTCCAGGATGTGTACATCCTCATCATTGGCCTGTAGGTGTAAATAGACTGCAGAGTCCTGGGGCATAACCACATTTACTCAGGGCCTTCTTGATGTTCTTCTGCCTCCCTGGCTGCTGTGTCAGTGGGGATGGTGTTCGCTCTGTGTTGTAGCGTCCTGATGACACCCAGTTTGTGCTCCAGTGGATGATGAGAGTCAAACCTTAGATACTGATCCGTATGTGTAGGTTTACGGTACACGTCAGCTTTTAGATGTCCCCCATTACTGATGGAAATCTCACAGTCTAAGAAGGCTAACCTGCCACTTTTCATATCCTCCCTGGTGAATTTGATGTGTCGGTCCACCGAGTTAATGTGATCCGTGAAATGTAGTACGTCCTGAGATTTGATTTTCACCCAGGTGTCATCCACATATCTGAACCAATGGCTTGGTGGTGTTCCAGGGTAGGATAGCAAAGCCCTCTTTTGAATGTGTGTGTGAATGGGGTGAATGACTGAATGTGTAAAGCGCTTTGGGGTCCTTAGGGACTAGTAAAGCGCTATACAAATGCAGGCCATTTACCATTCACAGTGGGTGAAACTGGGGAACCCATGGCACACCATGACACACTATGTGAAATAGGTGGAATTGAGACACAGTTCAAACACACTTGGTCGATGCTGAGAGTGGTCCTGTTGCTGAGGTTGGGGTCATCCTGTAATCTCTTACGAACTACTTCCAACGCTTCAGTGACTGGGATGCAAGTGAAGAGAGGTGTCCTCTTCACTCACTAAGGTCAATTATGGTGTTCCACAGGGTTCGGTGCTAGGACCAATTCTGTTTGCATTATACATGCTTCCCTTAGGCAGTATCATTAGAAGACATAGCATAGACATAGATTTTAACCAATGGTCTTTTTTCCGCACCATTCAGATTATATCGTGGAACTAGACAAGGGTGCCCCTTGTCACCTCTCTTGTTCACCTTGGCAATTGAGCCTCTTTGCGATGGCAATTTGGAATCATAAAAACATATCAGGAATTAAAGTTGACCACCGTATTGCCCCATATGCAGATGATGTGATCCTGTTTTGCACCAATTTAAACAAATCAATACCATCCATATTAAGTCTCATTAATACATTTAGTACTTTTTCGGGTTATAAAATAAATTTTGATAAATCCAAAATATTATTTTTGAATAAAAATGAAAGACAAAATCCTCCAATCAACACTCCCTTTCTGCTATCTGAACATGGGTTTACTTATCTGGGTGTGAAATTAACTCACTCAATTGAAAATATTCTGGCATCTCATTATAATTCCTTAACAACGTCAGTTACTACACTTCTAAACAGATGGATGAAACTACCTATATCTTTAATTGGTCATATTAATAAACTAAAAATGTCAATTTTGCCAAAATATCTTTACCTTTTTCAGTCAATACCTCTCTCTCCACCAAACTCTTTCTTTTTAGATTTGCAAAAACTGTTCCGAAACTTTATTTGGAATAACAGAAGACCAAGACTCAGAATCTCATTACTATACCTTCCTTATGAAAGAGCGGGTTTACAACTTCCAAATTTAAAGTGGTACTTCTGGGCTGCTCAAATCAGAGCGGCAATGTTTTATTTAAGATAAGATGACCTTTATTAGTCCCACACGTGGGAAATTTGTTTTGTCACAGCAGGAAGTGGACAGTGCAAAAGTTATGAAGCAAAAATTAGAATAAAATAAAATAAGAATAAATACAGTACACAACTGTACAGAATAGAATAAAATAGAATACTATATACACTAGAATAAAATAGAATAAAATATACAATAAGATAAAAATGCTATATACAACTGAGTAAAAATACAACGATGCCAGAAAAGATTATTGCACTTAGTGTTATTGCACATTTGTGGATGTGTGTGTTTGATCAGTTAAAGTCTTTGTTGTGGAGTCTGACAGCAGTGGGGAGGAAAGACCTGCGAAATCTCTCCGTCCCACACCGTGGGTGCCGCAGCCACTGAAGGAGCTGCTCAGTGCTGTCAGAGTCTCCTGCATGGGGTGGGAGATGTTGTCCAGCAGGGATGACAGCTTAGCCACCATTCTCCTGTCACTCACCACCTCCACTGGGTCCAGAGGGCATCCTAGAACAGAGCTGGCCCTTCGGATCAGCCTGTTCAGTCTCTTCCTGTCCCCAGCAGAGATGCTGCCGCCCCAGCAGACCACACCATAAAAGATGGCTGAGGCCACCACAGAGTCATAGAAGGTCTTCAGGAGTGGGCCCTCCACTCCAAATGACCTGAGTCTCCGCAGCAGGTACAGCCTGCTCTGCCCTTTCCTGTAGAGGGCGTCTGAGTTATGAGTCCAGTCCAGTTTGCTGTTCAGATGAACACCAAGGTACCTGTAGCTGTCCACAGCCTCAATGTCCATACCTTGGAATATTTATTTTTGTTAATGAGCAAACTCCAGTTTTTACTCAGCCGACAGGAAGACACTAAATAAGCAAACTAAGAGCCCCTTTTTAAAAAACACTATAATGATCTAGTTTGAAACACATAACTACTTGGGAGAAATGTTACAACTGTCTAGGTTTACTCCGATATTTGGAAATAACAGCTTTCCTCCTGGTAGTGCGGATGCAGGTTTGAAATTTTGGTTCGGTCAAGGTATAAGAAAAGTGTCTGATATATTTAGGAATAATACTCTTATGTCTTTTGAACAACTTAGAAGTACTTTTTCTATTCCTGTCAAACATTTTTTTTAAATTTCTTCAATTAAGAAATTTTATCTTAACCACACAAGGTAACAGCTTAGAAATCCCCACCTACTCCTCTCTAGAGAACACAGTTATAAAGCATCTAAATGGGAGAGGCCAAGTTTCTGCATTGTACAAATTATTTATGGAAAATTCCAAAGAATCAACACAGTCTATTTTAGAGGCATGGAGGAATGATTTGCAAATGGATATATCTGATGATGAGTGGTAGTGGTGCAACGGATCACGGTTGATCCGAAATCCGAACCAATCCCACTCCACGGTTCGGTACGCACGTGATCCGAAGATTCGAAAAAGAAAAAAAAGTATGTGTATGGTGCGCGTGGTCAGTCTGTCAAGCGGTAGTTATGGCCCGCGCTAGCGGTCCAAGTGGAGGAGCAGAGGAGTTTGCGGTATTTAAGCAGCCCTTTGCTGCCCAGTCTGACCGGGCTAAAGCTATTACAAAAGCTATTGGGGTGTTTAGTTGCAGACGGGAGGCTGTATTCCGTTGTGCAAAACAAGGGGTTTAAACTGTGATGAACGTGCTTGAGCCACGCAATGATATCCCGTTGCGCGTCCACTTCAGTGTGACAAGATCGTTCCAAGCATGCATGAGCAGGAAAAGTTTAAAGTTATGGCTGAACTGTCCCAGGCATCTTCTGTTGCTCTAACTACAAATGGGTGGACCTCCAGGGCAACGGAAAGCCACGTGACCGTGACCGCTCGTTATATCAAAGCCCTGTACTGCCCTATAGATTACATTAGATTAGATGAAACTTTATTTATCCCTCCTGAATTTCCCGGGTTCCTCCAGGAAATTCAGTTTCCAGTAGCACAGCACCGACAGAAGTTGCAGAATGTGAGCAGAAATATACCATATATACACATATAAATACAGAGAATACAAAAGGGATAAATAGAGTAAATAGGAATAAGAATACAAGGGAACGGCACATTTCAAGTATTGTGAGTCTATTACACCGTTGGATATTAACAAATCACTTCCGGCGCCCCCCGTGTGCGGCAGCCTCATTCCGAGTTTCTTTCTTTCTTATCTTTTCTTCTCGTAATTTTTCTATAACTAACGTATTAGTAATTAGACTCTGCAACCATGTTCTACCGTTTTGTGCTAGTTCTGGTCGTTTTTCTTAGTTTTTTTCTACTTTTTTCACCCGTGTGTGGGGACCCAGAGCAGGGATCCTTTGTTTACAGTAAGGATCAGCTGTTAGCGCTGCGTCCCGCAGCGGTACTGCCGGCGGACAGACCCGACATTCCCAGCGAGCTGAGGAGGAAAAGACGGGGGTGTCGTGCTGGGAAGGAGCGCCGTCGCCCGAGAAGGAGACGTTATCGACCATCTCTTCCTTCTGTAATTATTGGAAATGTACGGTCTTTGCACAATAAATTGGATGAGCTCACGTCGCTAACCTGGTCACAGAGGGAGTACCGGCAATGTAGCATCATGATGCTAACGGAGTCGTGGCTAACACCGCTAACTCCGGACACGAGTGTGACACTACCGGGATTCCAGCTGCTGCGAGCGGACAGGACGAGAGACAGCGGTAAGAGGAAAGGAGGGGGACTGGCAGTGTTTGTGAACGACAGATGGTGTAACCCTGGGCACATCACTGTAAAAGAACAACACTGCAGCAGAGACATTGAGCTGTTAGCCGTTAGCATGCGTCCGTACTACCTGCCCCGGGAATTCTCGCATGTTATCGCGATAACAGCGTATGTCCCCCCCTCGGCCAACGCGGATGCAGCCTGTGACACTCTCCACTCAGTGGTCAGCAGACTGCAAACACAATCTCCGAGAGCCCTCCTCATAATATCAGGGGACTTTAATCATGCCTCACTGGACTCCACACTGCCCACCTTCACCCAGTATGTGACCTGCCCAACCAGAGACAATAAAACACTGGACTTACTGTATGCCAATGCTGAAGAGGCATACAGTTCATCACCTCTCCCTCCCCTGGGCAGATCTGATCACAACCTGGTGCACCTTGTCCCTGTGTATGAGCCCTTAGTGCGCAGGGAGCCACCAGCCACCCGCACAGTACAGAGATGGTCGCAGGAGAGCGAGGAGGCTCTTAAGGATTGTTTTGAGTCGACTGTGTGGGAGGTGATCTGTGACGACCACGGAGAGGACATCGACAGCCTTACTACATGCATTACGGACTATATTAATTTCTGTGTGGATAACACCGTACCTACCAGGACTGTACGGTGTTTCTCCAACAACAAACCTTGGATTACCCCGGAAATTAAAGCTGTCCTCAAGCAGAAGAGGAGGGCCTTCAAATCCAAAGACAAAGAGGAGTTGAAAAGGGTGCAGAGAGAGTTGAGGGGACTGATAAGGAATGGGAAGGATAGCTACAGGCAGAAGATGGAGAACCAGCTTCAGCAAAATAACGTTGGTGAAGTCTGGAGAGGCCTCAGAACCATCTTGGGCCACAAACATCAGAACTCTCTGCCTGGGAGGGATGTGAGGTGGGCAAATGAACTGAATCATTTCTTCAACAGATTTGATTCAGCCATGAGGCAGTCTCCAACATCGGCTGCAGACTCAACCACCCCCACTGCTGCTGTTCCACCTCAGACACTTCACACCTCCTCTATTCACCCTGCTCACTCCTCCCCACCCCCAACAACAGCATCCAATACACAATCAACACAAGGCTCCAGACTGTCTCTCTCAACCACCCAGGTTAGGAGGGAACTGAGGAGGATTAATGGCAAGAAGGCAGCGGGTCCAGATGGCATCAGCTCGAGGGTCGTCAGGTCCTGCGCGGACCAACTGTGTGGTGTGATGGAGCACCTCTTCAACCTGAGCCTGAGGCTGGGAAGAGTCCCACAGCTCTGGAAAACCTCCTGTGTTGTACCAGTGCCAAAGACTTCACGCCCCAAGGACCTCAACAGCTACAGGCTGGTGGCTCTGACATCCCACCTGATGAAGACCCTGGAGCGGCTGGTCCTGGCTCAGCTTCGGCGCCTTGTGAGCTCATCACTGGACCCACTTCAGTTTGCCTACCAGCCTGGCATTGGAGCGGATGATGCCGTCATTCACCTCCTACATCGCTCCCTCGCTCACCTGGAGACCGCTGGAAGCACTGTGAGAATCATGTTCTTTGATTTCTCCAGTGCCTTCAACACTATTCTTCCCTCGGTTCTGAAGGACAAGCTGGAGAACTCTGGAGTGGACCATCACCTCACTACCTGGATTTTGGACTACCTCACCGACCGACCACAGTATGTGAGGACTCAGGGCTGTGTGTCGGACAGGGTCGCCTGCAGTACGGGGGCCCCACAGGGAACGGTTCTGGCTCCGTTCCTCTTCACCATCTACACTGCAGACTTCTCCCACAACTCCACCCAGTGCTTCCTGCAGAAGTTCTCTGATGACTCTGCTATAGTCGGCCTCATCACTGATGGGGACGACAAGGAGTACAGAGGACTGACTCAGGACTTTGTGGACTGGTGCCAGCTGAACTACCTCCTGATCAATGCCAGTAAAACCAAGGAGCTGGTGGTAGACTTCCACATGCACAAACATCCTCCACTGCAACCACTGAACATCCAAGGTATGGACATTGAGACTGTGGACAGCTACAGGTACCTTGGTGTTCATCTGAACAACAAACTGGACTGGACTCATAACTCAGACGCCCTCTACAGGAAAGGGCAGAGCAGACTGTACCTGCTGCGGAGACTCAGGTCGTTTGGAGTGGAGGGCCCACTCCTGAAGACCTTCTATGACTCTGTGGTGGCCTCAGCCATCTTTTATGGTGTGGTCTGCTGGGGTGGCAGCATCTCTGCTGGGGACAGGAAGAGACTGAACAGGCTGATCCGAAGGGCCAGCTCTGTTCTAGGATGCCCTCTGGACCCAGTGGAGGTTGTGAGTGACAGGAGAATGGTGGCTAAGCTGTCATCCCTGCTGGACAACATCTCCCACCCCATGCATGAGACTGTGACAGCACTGAGCAGCTCCTTCAGTGGGAGACTGCGGCACCCACGGTGTGGGACGGAGAGATTTCGCAGGTCTTTCCTCCCCACTGCTGTCAGACTCCACAACAAAGACTTTAACTGATCATACACACACATCCACAAATGTGCAATAACACAAATGTGCAATAATCTTTTCTGGCATCATTGTATTTTTCACTCTGTTGTATATAGCATTTGTATTCTATTTTTATCCTATTGTATATTTTATTCTATTTTATTCTACTGTATATAGTATTCTATTTTTATTCTATTCTGTACAGTTTTGTACTGTATTTATTCTTATTTTATTTTATTCTAATTGTCCTTCATAACTTTTGCACTGTCCACTTCCTGCTGTGACAAAACAAATTTCCCACGTGTGGGACTAATAAAGGTCATCTTATCTTATCTTATCTTAAAAACTATTGCACAGTGAAAAGGCACTACAGCTTACTTGTTCCCCCCTCCTTTGTCCCCGTTTCCCCTCCCTCTCCCCTCCAGCGAGGAGTTAAACAGTTTGATGGCGTGTGGGACAAAGGACTTTTTAAGTCTGCTGTCCTTGACTTTGGGAGAAGCTACCTGTCACTGAACAGACTCCTCTGGTTGTTTATGGCCGTGTGCAGAGGATGCAGAGGATGCCCAGCATGGTCCATAATGTCCATATTGCACCTTAATTTGTTTTTATATAAGTGAGTGGAATGAGTCTTCTGTTGAATGTTTTTTAATAGGCAAAAAATACTTAAGTAAATGGCGAGTCGAATTTTTGTCTTTTTTTTTTTCTATTTTTGCTGATCCGAAAATTGATCCGATCCGTGACTTAAAACCGTGATCCGATCCGAACCGTGAGATTTTTGATCCGTTGCACCACTAATGAGTGGTATAAATCAGACTCCTTGGCCCAGAGTAAGACAATTAATGTGCAATCTAAACTACTTCAATATAAATGGTTAATAAGACAATATCTCACTCCATCAAAAATGCATTATTTTAACTCAAATATCCCAGACACCTGTATTAAGTGTGGAGTGAACAGGGGCACTTTATTTCACTGCATATGGGAGTGTCCACATGTGAAAGTCTTTTGGGAAAAGGTAATAAATCTGTTGAGTCAAATTATTGGTGATGTGATTCCACTTCATCCTAAAATATGTATTTTAAATATATACCCGAATAATTTTGTACCTGCTGCAAACAATAGAGCTCTGTTAACGATTGGATTTTTGGAAGCCAAACGCTGTATTGCTCTGTGCTGGAAAAATCAAAAAATCTCAGTGGCTTAATGGACTGATATCTATACTAACTATGGAGAAAATCACTTATGCATTAAGAAATAAACTGGACAAGTTTTGGGCTACATGGTCAAAATTCTACAACTTTCTGGAGAATTGCAACGTACACGCTGTGTCACGGCGAGTGAGAAGAGCCGTGTGGAAAAGGGAAAAGGAGGATCCAAACGCAGGCAGTCGTGAAGGTGATTTATTGAACACACAAAATAGAGAGGCAAACGGCAAAAACTGAGAACTAAACTATACTGGGACAACTAAACTACTGAGCACGAACAAGAACCTGAACATAAAGGAAGGAAGACGATGGTACATGATGATGACGGCAGGGAACACACGCATGAAACATGGTGGATACACAGACGGACCAGCAACTACAAACACAGAAGACGCGACTTAAATACACTGGGTAGTAATGAGGGAATGGGCAACAGAAGGGAGACACAGCTGGGAATAATCAACAAGACGAGACAGAGGTAAAACTGAACACACTCACATGAGACGCAGACCTTCACAATAAAACAGGAAACGAGAACACTACACAAAGACGCAGACCTGACACTGAGAGACAGACAGAAAATAACAAATGGAACCTAAATGCTAACATGAGACACAAAACCCGAGACACAAATAAACAGAACATGGAACTCTAATAATAATCTATCATCATAATAATCATCACCACCACCACCAGTATAACAGTGAAAAATCCATCATTCAAAACCAAAACATAACTCAAAATACTGGGTCACACCGACCCAGAACCGTGACACGCTGTGGACTTAACGGCCTGAAACTCTAACTTGATTTGTATATCTGCTCTTCCCTTCTGCTATGGTTTGCTTTGTTTTTGTTTCTATTTCTATGTTGTTTTTGTTGTTGTTGTTGTTGTGGTTTTGTTTTTATTTTTTTATTTTTTATGTTCACGGTGCACCATGTAAAACTGGTTAAAACCAATAAATAAATGTAAAAAAAAAAAAATCTCTACTTTCAAGATTAGGCTTCAAACTTTCCTTTTTGCTAAAGCATATAGTTAGGGCTGGACCAGGTGACCCTGAATCCTCCCCTAGTTATGCTGCAATAGACGTAGGCTGCTGGGGATTCCCATGATGCACTGGGTGTTTCTTCTTCACTCACTATGTGTTAATAGACCTCTCTGCATTGAATCATATCTGTTATTAATCTCTGTCTCTCTTCCACAGCATGTCTTTATCCTGTCTTCCTTCTCTCACCCCAACCAATCACAGCAGATGGCCCCGCCCCTCCCTGAGCCTGGTTCTGCTGGAGGTTTCTTCCTGTTAAAAGGGAGTTTTTCCTTCCCACTGTCGCCAAAGTGCTTGCTCATAGGGGGTCATATGATTGTTGGGCTTTTCTCTGTATCTACTGTACAATATAAAGCGCCTTGAGGCTTGTTGTGATTTGGCGCTATATAAATAAAATTGAATTGAATTGAATTGAGGTGTAACATTGCAAAGACTGAACGATTTGAAGATAGGGGTTTGGTCTTGACTTGGACTGGAGGTTTGCAGAGTTGAGTCTTCTGATTTGTGTTTAGTTTTGTGAATTTTTTTGTATTGGTTTTACATTTGACAACAAACTAAAAAAGAAAATCCACTGCAGATGTACTCATTGTTTTAATGTTTATAGTGTTATGTCAAACCACATGGATCCTCTGGGCATAGGCATAAAAGACACCTGATACCAAAGTTGCAGGTATGAAAACCCTGTACCAGACGTGAAAAACTAGGTGGCTGTAGCTCAGGAGATAGAGCAGATCGTCTGCTGATTGGAAGGTTGATGGTTCGATTCCTGGCTCCCCCAGTCTGCATGCCAAATATCCTTGGGCAAGATACTAACCCCGACTATGAATGTGTGTGAGTGTAAGTTAGTTAAAGCACTGACAAAACCTATTGTGTGAATGGGTGTGTTGTATAGTGCTTTGAGTACTCCAGGAGAGTAGAAAAGCGCTATGTAAGATAACGGTACAAGTTAGTAGCATGTTTGTACAAACACTGCAAGTTGACTGCAACATAAAAAAAAGTTAGCACCTTACTCCTCTTGATGAAAACTCAGGAAATAACTGCATTTGTACTTTCCCCAATCCACCAACTTGCACCAATGGGTTTATTGGCGTATGGATTAAATACATGATGTGAAGCTGTCACAGCTGATGAGAACATGGAAGAACAGAGACCGCTTTTAAGAGCAGGATTCAGATCAATTTATTGTATTTCCATCATGCATGCATTTCATGCTGAATATGTGCAATACATACACAGGTGTATGGTAAGTGTGGCACAATACCAACAACATGCTATTTGTATAAACACAAAAACATATGGTAATAGCCAAAGGATGTGACATTATATCTGAAGTTTGTGAAATTATTCTGAAATTGATGATGACGTCAGGGTTTCTCTCTTCAAGCTGCAAAAGAAGCAAAAGAAGCAATAATTTAGTGAAGCTACAGTAATCATTTGTTGCTTTTTCATTTACCTGGAAAACTGTATTAAAATATCAGGTTATTGTCAAATTGGTGCACATTTGTTGGACAGGCAAAAAAAAAAAGGCTTCCTGTAGGTGTTCCTGTTTGTAGTTCTAAAGTATTACCTCACGGGTAGAGGTATTCCATCTCAGACTGCTGACCTTCACAGTGTGGATAGAGGTATTCATCTTCAGCCCGGTCATCTGAGAGAAAAAAAGAGCCTGTTAAAAGACTGAGGCTGACTCTCTTTACATGTCCAACACATTTAAAACTTCAGTGCTTTTTCTTTTCTTTTCACACATGTGAAAACAGTTCAAGTCCTGTTAACTGCTCAGTTTGTTGTACAGCTCCACTAAGGAGCAACATGTGTTGGTGTGCTGTGCTCGAGTTTTACTTGGCTCATAGTAGTCATAGAGCATGACCACAGCAGGCTTCAGGTTGTCCACTGGGAACTCCTCTATGAGGTCCAAGCTGTGTTCTACGGGTGTGTCCTTCACTAACTGCACAGGAAAAGACACAACGCACTCGTTAACAAGTACAAAGATCACCATCTGGTATTTCCCACTGTGACGTCCTCTCACCTCTCGTAAGTACACCAGAACATGATCTTCCCTTTGTTCAACACGATCCACCAGCAGGGCACCTTTGAGCTGTGAGGAGACAATGTTTAGTTCACGTATCTTCACTCTCACTGTGGGAATTCTTACAAAATTCCTGTGAGTAAAACGTCATAACTCACCTTCTTCAAAGACTCTGGGTCTGGGACATGTCCAGAGAGCAATTTGATATCCAGGATCACCATGTTTGTAGTGCTCTGCTTTCCAGTGTATCTGCAAAGAATCACTCATGTTACTGACTGGTGCTAAGCATAGGCTATCTGCTGATTTAGCATGCTGCTAAAACAATAGCTTACCCTACTCCCTGGATAGGTTTCCAACAACTACGCCACAGCAGTCAGTTACACTTGCACTTTAATGTGCATCAATTTTACATCTGCAGGCTGCTGTGTGATCCGTTAGCATAACTGAGACTAGCCTCGCCCTCCAGACCAATCACTATGTTTGTGATTGGAAAGGAAGGTTGTTGTTGGGGTTTGGAGTAGAAACTACTACATTTCTCAGATGCACATCCAGCAGGCCCTTATATTCCTCTACTGTAGCAGTAATGTGCTTATTGAGTACTTACCGGGACTTTATCAGCAGAGTGAGTTTGGGTCGGGAAGACTGACTGCTGTGGTTATACTGCACGTTAACCTCCACGCTCAGAGTTGAGGAATCATAAGGATTTGGGATGTTGTACCGAACAGTAATCTGAAACAAAGTTAACCAAGAAAGACTTTATATTAGGATTTCTGCTCTATTTTCTTATAAAATATGTTAGAAGAAACATGGGACAGTATGTAGCATAGATTAGGTGGCTGTGGCTCAGATGGTAGAACAGATCAGCTACTGATTGGAAGGTTGGTGGTTCGATCCTTGGCTTCCCCAGTCTGTATGCCAAATATCCTTGGGCAAGATATTAACCCCAAGTTGCCCTCCGATGCGTTCATCAGAGTGTGAATGTGTGTGAATGTAGTTTAGTTTGCACTTGAGTTTAGAAGTGCTTGTATGAATGGGTGAATGAGGCATGTTGTATACAATGCTTTGAGTACTCTGGGAGAGTAGAAAAGCGCTATATAAGAATCATTACAGTAATACATAGAGTAAACTTGGCTTAAAAGAAAAAAAATCGCCATTGGCTGCAGTTTTGATTACGCTAACATTTATTTATTTAATTTAAATGAAAAGTGAATAGTGACTTCATCTGTATTTGGAACAACCAGGTTGATATGGGCACTGACCTGCACAGAGACACTTGTGCTGCCTTTCATCTCCACGATGTACTTCCCTGCTATGTTCTCCACTATTATCTCCTCCTGGTAGAGCAGTCTGTTGTTTCGATTGACGTGGAACGTAACCTGGCCACCAGGAGTAGCAACTGCCACTTTGCTTGAACCACCTGTGCTTGAGCCTCCTTTGCCTGAGCCGTCTTTGCTTGAGCCCTTAAAACCGAACACTTCAGTGGAGTAGAATGCCAGAGCCTGAAGAGCCACCACTGTGTCCTATATAAGATGCAAATACAAAACAGAAACTACTTTGAATACGGTATATTCATATTAATGCGAACATTCTCTCTCTCTCTCATACACACAGTAAACAATGGACTGAACATCATGGGTCAATGGCTGACCTAACTGAGGCTATCTTTTATATACACTCTATGGGAGTTCACTACCTGTGTTGAGGAGAAGCCTCCATAATAGTTCTGCTGCTCAGCCAGCCACCTCACGATGCTGGAGGCATAAGCCAGCTCTTCATTGGTCGGGGAAGCACTGATTTGGGCCAACAGCACGTAGGAGCTGATCTCCACTGACAGGGAGGCGGACGTTTCTGTTGATTTCTGAGTCCAGTAGATGAAACTGCCTGAGAGCCGCAGACAAACAGACACAGAGACACGACGTAAGCTGCACTTCTGATGACGAGGGATTTATGGGTTCCTGCATGAGGCACCTTCACCTTGCTTTACTGCAACCTTGTCGAGGTACTCCAGAAGGTGAGCGCGGGTCTCCACGTCTCCTGCCAGGGTGAAGACGTACGCCAGCAGAGCTGTAGTGTAGGTGTTGCTGAGGTCATTCATGGAGTCCTTGAGGCAAGCCAGGCTCTTCTTCACCACAGAATTCTTTAACAATTTTCACAATTAATGTGTCAGAACAAAATTCAGTATATTGATCACAACCACAGGAACAAGTTTCAGAGTTACATGTCAGCAAACATGGTCTTATCTCCTTGCAGCAAAAATGGACAGATGTTGATGTCTTTTATGTGCATAATAGCAGTCAGTGAGAGAAAGACTTTTTAACCCTGGAGAAACCATGGGGTCAAATCTGACCCCATGGTTTCCCTAGAAAACCAATGGGGTCGGCTCTGACCCCATGGGTTCTCCAGGGTTAATTATCACAGTGAAGAATGAAAGTGTTTTTGTTATAAGATTTTTATTTTTAAATAAAGCTTATAGTTGAGGCTGGATCAGGTGAGCCCTGCTGGGAGCTTCCCATGATGCACTATTACTCAATCAGTTTCTTCCCCGGGATGTCTTTTGGTCTGTTTTCCTCCCCATGCCCATCCGTTTAGGGCAGATAGCCAACCCTCACTCAGGCCTGGTTCTGCTGGAGGTTTCTTCCTGTTAAGAGGGAGTTTTTCTATCCCACTGTTGCCAAGTGCTGGCCCATAGGGGGTCATCTGATTATTGGGTTTTCTTTGTATTATTGTAGAGTCTAAACTAAAACTTAAAACTAGATATGAAGGAAGCAATGTAATTAACCAAACTAAGAACAACAACAACAACAACAAAAAACTAAACAAGACTAGAAAACAAGGAAAAGTAACTAAAATACAATTAAAGAAAATACATACTGTAGTAGAACTGATTTTATGGATTTAGCTTTTTTTTTTTTTTTTAGATTTTAGTCAAATGTGGTCAAACACAAAAGCTTAATGACATATTGCTGCATATGTTCAGACTGTGAAATTAGATTGGGATATTTGATTGCACCACTGTCAGCCAGCTGTCTTCAGAAAGTATTGCCTTGATCTTATACTTTCTGTTGTGAACCTCTTAAAACGTCTTCCATCATACTGCTATAAAAAAATAACCACAAATTAACAGAAAAACAAATTCAAATTACACATAAAAAGACTAAAGTCAAACAGGGGGGGAAAGCCCCCAAAAGACAAACGCAACACGCCACGGTTCTCTGTCCACAGATGTCAGCATTATAAACCTGTGGTGTGACCTAGTGAGCTTTTCAGTTCAGCAGGATACGTCGTCATCTCCAAAGGAAGAGCACACACGTGAACTCTTTGAGCCACAGGGGCGTCTACTTACTTTTGCGTATTTCTTATTCTCCAGAAACGTCGCAGTGATGTACGCAGTGAGAGTGACTTCGTCCGACACGCCACCCTGTGGATAGAAACCATCAAACAAACTTTATCATCAATGTGCCTCCAACATGCAGGGATGTGAATTTCTAACCTGCACATATTGTAGACGGTGTGAGTGTCGTGTTTCAAAAATGTGTCCTAAATATTCTAATAAATTTAACTTCTATCTCCAGATCCAGTCATTATTTACATATTGTAATGTGATCTAGGCTGGTGTTATTTATGGATTATTCTATGAGTAATAGTTTTCTAAGTTCTGACAGGCAGTTTCATGCTATACCTTCATGCCAATGTGAATGAGTCTCCCTGATATTTTAAAACAGCCATTTTCCCGTTGTTGATTTTCCAGCCATGTCTTAGACTCTTCAATGTTTCTGGGATCGATGTGAATGAATTTCTCAGCTCGTGCAAAACATTTCACCACAAAAGCAGTCAGCCTGAAGACAAGTAAAAACACACAAATAAGCTACAGTTTTATTACAGTTTAAAGGTAATTTAAATATTTTTGGAAATGCGAGTGAGGATGATAACAGGATGAATCACATTTCATGAAGAGGCAACAACCTCACAACAATTTCTCCTGTGTATGAAAAGTTCTCTCGTTTAGGTAAACAGTGTCTTAAATGTGGGACACCATATAACTGTGTGAATGACGAGTAATGTTCTCACCAAGTGCTTCCTTCCCCTGTTCCAAATGCACTGTAAGAACCATCAGTATGTTTGTAGTTCAGCTGATTTTGGTAGCCTGTAAAAGAAAAGAAAACTGATGTACGTGACAGAAAAACAAAAACATGAGCCTCTTTGGAAAACTTATTTTCTTATTTTGGTTTAGAAATTCTTATCTCACTGAGTGGATTACTTCATACTAGAAGTGAGGAAAAGCAAAGCCCAAATGTAAGTGAAGGAGGGTGTAACATGGAGATTTCCCTGCACACATGCTAACAGATATCAGGTTTAAACTGTTTTGATGGGCTTCAGAAAAAAGCACGGCTGATTGCGCAGGCTGGTCTGTGCAGAGTGAACAACATCAGACTCCATCTCGTTAGTCCGGTGAACAACCAGTGCACAAATGATCTACAAACCCTGACATTATTGCAAGTAGGTGAATTCTCCCATTTCATGTGTTCATCTTCATCTAGTTATGAGCATGTGTGTGATTTGTATATAGAAAATCCTAATGATTGTCTCTGTAAAATATCTTTAGCTTTTAATTTGGTTCACGAAACTTCAAGATTTTATTTTCAAGATTTTCTACTTAAAGTATGTTTAACTCAGCTGGTTAAACATACTTTAAGTAGAAATGTCCTGACCTAGGCATGACTTTCGCTTTCCTTGCTTTAGCTTTAGAGAAGTGCTGCACTCACCAGTGATTAGATAACTGGTAGCCTTTTCCTCGATGGTTGAGGTGAGCTGCTGTGTGTCTTTCAGGTACTCGAGGATGAAGATGTTGGGGGCGAGGAGAGCCATGTTCTGCTCTCCACATCCACTTGGCAGCTGCAGCAGACTGTCGAGGTTCTTCAGAGCCCGACCGAGAATGTCACCTGATGGAAAAAAGACTCACTAAAGCTGAACATGTAACTAACCCAACATCTAATTTCAAATGAATGAAAACATGCCAACAACCTAGAAAAATACCAAATGCAGTACTTTGTTGTAATCTGATGGTACTTTGAGTATGCTTGCTAAGCTTAAAATCTACTCATGAACTTCTAATAGAGTAACAGGTAGCAAAAACAGCCTCACAGCATTGTCTTTTAATATTAATTGAAACATTATTTATATATCATGTATAATTTTGCATGTATTATTATTTCAAAATAAATGATCAGGTTTACCCAGGACTGATATGAAAGCACGGGCAGAATCTTCAATCACATTGTAAGGAAGTTTGACCAGAACTTCCTCCCTCACAGTTTTTCCTGCGCACAGACAAAAACAGCCACATTACATGGGGAAGAGTACAAGTGTGGTCAGTTCTTCTATTAGTTTAGTGAAATAAGTTAACATTTATTGAAATAGTGGTATTAAAAGAAAACTGCTCTACTAGGCGATAGCCTTAGAAAACCATGCTGACCTTTTGGGAGTAGTAGCAAGTTGAAGGTCTTTGTCACCTCAACTCCCTCTGGCTAAGAGACGTGACGATATGGCATTAACATTTATACCAAGATGGATTGACTTTCTCCCCCCCCAAAATAAGGTGGTGAACACGTTAACATCTTGTGTTTATGGCACCAACCTTCACTATGAGGGATTTTGTCACCACGTCGATGCGACCTCTGTCTGGAACAGTTACGGCCCCAGAACCACATAAATCCATTGAAGCCACTGCCTCAGCAGACACAGTCACATTCACAACCCCTAAAACACATCAGCGAAAATGACTTTCAAAATCCTGCAAATGATCAAACCCTCGTTATTCAAGGGATCTCAGTGTCTAATGATTCAAAGGAGAAGTGCTGGGAAAAGGGGCACATGGCTCCCTCACACAGATGCCCTCTAGCATTTGCTCCAAAGCTTGACCCTCACCTAAGGCCGATGGGGTCATGCTCCAGCTGAAGGTCTTGCGCTCGCTGGCACACAAACAAGATGTGGTTTGGTCACCAAACAGGGGGGTGAGGGTGTAATGTGAGGAAGATGCTGGTGTTACAGTGATCTGTTCCAGGGGCAAACAATACATTTTAAATATTGACTCTTTTGGGGAACAGGTCAAAATTTCAATTTTAAATGTGCTCAGTATTTTCATTCATCTCAGAATTACTAAAGTTTTTCTTTAGTAATTCTGTGATTCTTTGCTGCTCGTCAGAGTTCATGTAGCAGCACAGATTACCATCATGCAGCTGGTCAGGTAGCTGAAGACAGTCGCCTTCAGTTCAAAGAACTCCCCACGGATGATAGAGTAGGGCATGGTGAGCTCGAGGAAGAAGGGCTGGAAGACTTTCAAATCTTCACGAGGAGCCAAACCAAAACCGTCAGAAGACAAGCAGAAAGCCTCCGTCTCCCAGGTGGTGATGGTGTCTGGGATGGTGAGGGTCATTTTCTCTGTGCCCGAATCTCTGAATCAGCCCAAACACACGAGAACATTCTGTCAGGGGCTAAAATATACTCAACAAAACGTTTTTTTGCAGTGTGTTTTAAATGATGCAGTATTGGACACATTTTTGCTGAAGAACTTCTAGCACAACAGCACAAATGTTTAACTGAAGCTACAATTCCAAATCCCAACCATTGATTGTTAATTTATTTCGAACATGTAAACAATATACAGGTACATTTAGAAAAGAAAATAAGAGAGAAAAAAATACTATACAAAAGTCAGTACATTTCAATGTTGCTACCGTTCTGATTCATTTACATGTTGAAAGGGAGCGGGAAGAAGTACACACTTATTTAATCCCACCCCTTTGCCATAAGTTATCAGTTAATATTTAGTCAGCTTCCTTGCTGATATAACCTGTAATAAAAATAGTGAACAGATTTCTGATATACTATATACTATACTATCACATCATGATTTTTTTAAATAGAGACATTCACTTAATTTCAATATTTTCCCTTTCTTTATAGTTCGAGAAGATCATATTTTTATAACTCTTTTTGGACTATTTTATGTTTGGACGTTGCTTTAATTCCATATTCAGACTGTTCTACAGTTTCACTCCATGAACAGAAACACAAAAGCTTTTTCTTGTAGTACGGACCTTCCCTGTTTTGAAGTTGCAAAAACCCCTTAAATTATAACTTCCTTCATCATCAAAAAACAAAATGCACATAAAAATACTCCAAAACTTGATGGCAGAACTGGTGAATCTTTGGGTTCATTATGCAGTCAAAGACATTTCTCAAGCACTTAATGTTTATCAAATCAATTTACAACACAAGCTCACCTAACGTCTACCAGATCCCATATCCAAGTCTCTGGGAAGAAAGTACGGACTGTTTTTATGGGTGAAATGTCAGGAGGAAGTGCCGGAGCACCAGCGGCAGCTGCAACTGGCATTCTCTCTAATATGTCCAACTTGTACACTTGATAAGGACCCTTCCTAAAGCACTGGTCTACAAAGAAAGCAGAAAAAGAGATTGAAACAACCATAAAGATAACTGCTTCATTTTTCTTTCAAATGATCAGCATCACTCTTCACAGTCACCTTGATAGTATTCTCTTCCTTTGTACTTGAGGCATGAAGGCAACTGAATAACCAAGTTGGTTGCCATCTTCAGTCCTACATTCTACATAATCCAGCACAGACAAATAGTTCATTACAGGAGAAACAACAAAAAGCTTTTTACTGAATATGACTTACAGGTACGTATGCAGATTACCTGGAAAACAGTGTGGGCATCATTTTTGCCACTCTCAGGAAACGGCAGAATCGATCTTTTTGGTCTCACTTCCATGCACTCTATAGGATCTTGAACCTCATATGGGACAGAGGTTGCTTTCCTGATAGGAAGCAAGTCATAAATCTGAAAGAAAATATATATGTATGATCTTTCTACTGTACACTCTTACTCTTTCCAGCTGTTCAAAAGAGAAAAGGAGGGGCTGTGCATTTGGTATTGAGCCTTCAACATCCAACATCCCACCTGACCTGGTGGTCGTTAAAAACGCTGTTACCTTTTCAGCATTCAGAGTCTTCCCTGGCTCCTTGATGAGGACACTCTGGTCGATGGCACTCACACCACACAGAGAGTGCGGCAGGGCCGTCACCTGGAAGTTGGTCTCATCTCCTGGGACAGCCGAAGGTGGTACAAAATGTACCGACACCTGATGCACACAAAATGAAACCATCCAGATGTTAATATGTGAGGTGAACTCAGGATATCCAACGGTACTGGAGTTTTGGTGGCAACTTTGAACAAATATTTGGCAAGTAAAACCACGTGATACAAATGAATCTGATTGTTTTCTGTATAAATAAACACCTGTAACTCTAAATGACCTCAGCTTTTGTAATGTTTTGTAAAATCTAATCTAAAATAATGGACATGGAAACATTACAATGTGGTATAAAATGGTAACAAAAATCTTTTTGAGTTAAGGTTACTCACTTTGCAAAGTACTAAAAATTAGTTTTAGTAAAATTAGCAACATTTCAATTTCAAAAAAATCTATTTTAAGTTGAAAACAAGATAATTATTTATAGATTTTTTTTTATCATTGTAATTTTCTGTTTGAATACTTTGAACATTGAGCTGGACAGGTGACCGATGGATAAGTACAGAAAACCGTATAATGGCCCGTGTGACCATGGTAACATGAAAACACCAATTATGCTCCAAACAGTTTTGGGAGATTCGTTTTTGTAGACAATCCTGACTCACTGCTTACTCAGTGTGTTGCTTGCTTGTGGAAAGTTAACTATTTAAACATTCATGGCCAAATCTTTAACTATGACATGAAAGAACTTCTGCTGGTACAACTACGAGTAAATGTTATTTCAGCTTAGCCTTATTGGCTATCTTGATATTGATCATTTTGTAAAAGCATCCACTAAGTAATATTTGCTGACCTTGTTAGTGAAGCACTTCTCAGTGGAGAATTCAGCACTGTGAGCGATCACATTCTCACTGGGGAGGACAGCGTAAGCCACAATCTGGATGTCTGGTGTCATCTCAGGCGATACAGTCAACTTCAAGGACACCTCGCCCTCATTCACTGAAACACAGAGCATCAAAAGCTACTTTACTGGGAAAATTTGAAAGTTATACTGAAATTCCTTGAAGTCAAGATCAAAGCCATGTTTAACACACCTGTTTGAGATGTTACTTTAAGCTCTTGATGTCCGTGAGCGGAAATAACTCCTCTGGACAAGACCTTGATAATTTGGGAGAAAATGACACAACGAAACAGTCAGCAGCAAATATTCATTTCCTTTCTTTTTGTTGTTCTGCTTTGGTTCCTTCATGTGACTTGATTGAGTAAACTAACGTGACTGTTAAAGCTACTCATCTTAAGTTTTAATGAAAGCACCTACACATTAAAAAACAAGCTTTTTTCAATGGTGTGACTTTGATTTTCTTGGCTTACAAATGATGAAACCTAAATAATACCAAAATGTTACCATACAGGTTCTTATCGTGGTGTAACAGAATGTTCTGCCCATTCTGTCTGACCATGGGCTCATTGGAACTACATTAAAACGCCACGCTGTCATTAAATAACATTAGGGCCCTTTGACATGCATCTTTCTATTTTCTCACCAGATACATCAGATCCACAGAGCCTGGGGCCTCTCCCACGATCGTGTACCGGATAGATATGGCTTCTTCTGTCTCACACGGAAGAGGTTTGTCCCTCGTCTTTACCTCCAGGAAGCTAACTGTTTTATCATCAGGAGAAGACGGTTTGGCCATGGACAAAGTGTGAGTTCCAACCTCAAAGAAAGCAGTTCTATATCCAGCGTAATCCAGAGTCGGCGTCAGGCTTGCCTGGTTGTAGAACAAAACATAAATGAACGGAGGAGTGGAACATTTGGACAGTTGCAGAAAATTTTAGCTGTTCATGAAATGACAGCTGTTTGCTTTGCAAATGTCAGTGCAGCTTTTCACTTACATGGAGTTGGACGTCCCCTTTTAATTCGTTTGTGCTAAGTGAGAACACAGCAACACCTTTCCCGTCAGTTTTTACGTTTTGTATTGAGCTCGGAGAAATGTCTCCCTCAAACAGGTACACGATGTGGTCAGGAATGGGTTTACCATTATGATAAACAGCTTTGACCTGTTGAAAGGAAAACAATGATGTGTGGATCCACAGGATTTCAGCTGTATTACACAATGATGATAACTGAGAAAAACACTTACTTTTACTTGCACATTTGTTCCTGGTTCATAAATGTCGGGAGTATCAATAAAAGAAACTCTTCCAAGGACATAGGAAATCATTATGCTTTGCTTTTGTGATATCGAAACACCTGAAAAAAAGCAATAGATATGATATATTGTTACAATTCACCAAAGTGCGTCATTACAATAAACTAAATATGAATATAGCCTTGCCTGTCCCCTCCTCTTCCATTTTAGCGGTGATGTCCAGGATATCGTTCAGTGCTGTTGAATCAACTTTGGTGAAGTTTGACATATTGATGGTAAAAGTGGTACAGCCTGCCTTCTCTGCCTAGAATATATCGTGAAAACAAAATAAAAGCTGATATTAGCCGTTTCTCAGCGTGACACCCATGGTGATACACGTCATCCGAGTTTGCTCCGTGAATGCCAAGAGTTTAGCAAAGCAAATCATTCAGATCTGACACAAACATCACATATATGCACATTTAAAGCAGTGGATCAGACAGTCCTCAGACAAAACAAGCCTGGTGATTAGAATAAATACAAGTCGGCCTTACACTTACTATTACTACTACCTTCTTTGCTTTTCTTTGAGGCTGGGTTAGGGTTAAAGTAATGACTGATAATATCTAAACACTACTGGTCTGTGCACACTTACAAGGACTGGTTTGACAAATGACTCGTTGAAATTTGCTGCTTTTTCTTTCAGTGAGTTTGAGTTTTGCTTTGGGCTGTTGCCGTGAAGTCAAACAATTCAAAAAGGTCAAAACAAAAAATGTTATTAATATTTTTACAAGGTTTTCAGAGATTAAAACATTTTAATTTGAAATGTGACCGACAATTTAAGAGAGTTCCCTCTGAAACACGGAAATACTGAAGAAGGCACAAAATACTCGGATACTTGTAGTCTGAGAGTGAGTTGTAGCTTTGCGGGGATACTCCAGTTTACGTTTTGTAACATTGTAGTGGTTGTATAAATTATGCATATAGTGACTGTGTAGTGCAGGAGTTTACACATTCCCAACAAGAAAATGTTCCTGGTTTGCTTCCAGGAGGAGACATGCATCTCTTTGGGATCGTGCCAGGAAAGGGCCTTTGAAACATTACTCAACTAAATCAAACGTTTGTGAATAAGGGAGCAGTTGTAATTCCTGCCTAATTTATTTTAATCGCACAAACAAACTTGAGCAGAAATTTGTAATAAAGAAGAAAACACCCTCTATGCGAACTTTGTTTCTGCGGTGATGAGACTGAACCTGTACCTGCTTCGTCTCTGAGTGACACACAGGATTTGTGTCATCATGTGAATTACTCTCATCAATGTGCGCTGCAACTCTGATTAGAGGGGAACCATGAAAATGTCCCAGAGGAGGTCGGCACACACCTACAGTGACCCTTCCTGGCACCGGCTGCTTAAATGTGTACCTGTTAAAATTAAAAATAAATACATAAATAAAACAAATAAGAATAAAATCTAGTAGACATCTGTCAACAAAGAAATTTGACTTACTTTGAACATACTTGAGCCTCAAAGCTCTCATCTCCAACACTCACTTCGTCAGGCACTTTTATAGTTACATCGAATTTGGGCAAAACTGGGGACAAAGTGTCCGTGTCAGTGTTTAAGCTTCACTGCAAATGGGAATAGTGTAACAATAAGCCCAACTTACCATACTTCTCCACTGTGAAAGTGTAATATACTTTGGATTCACCCATGGTCACAGTGATTTTGTATATTCCCTCACGGGCCTCAGAACTCAAGAAGTACGAAAGCTGCAGTATTTTGTTATCTGAATTTGTCTTGAGCCACTGGCCGATCCTGTTCCCGCTCGGATCCTGTTACATGCAAAATGAAAGAATATAACTAATAACCAAATGCGTGGGTCAAAGAATTATCACTTCTGTCAATTTGACTTTGAAAGGTGTTAATCATATGTATATATTATATGTATTCACACATTAAACTCTTTAAATTAATGCCATCATTTGTTAATAACAACAACAATAATAAAAACATGAATAAAATAAACATAGTACTATGACTTGTGTGTTCATATTGTTTATTTTTTTTTAAATGCACTACTGTGTTCTTACCTCCAGTTCGATGATGTCATACTGCAACAAAGGAAGGGAAAAAAGTTAGGTCAAAGAGCACAATGGTTTCATGTCATCTTGATCATGCAGTGTTACAGTTATTAGACTTTTTGTGAGTGCACCACACTTTAAAATGATAGCAGCTTCAGATGAATTCAGATGAAGATTTATGTAAGCTACATAATGACAGCTGGGAGGCAGAAACCGCCTCTTAAGACTTCACTGGATAAGTAATCCAAAATTCATGGAAGTAACTCATTTTTAAGGGCACCCCCGGGCATTTATTCAAATACATAAGCTGTCCGTAAATGGGACCTAACAAAGTTTAAACACTCACCAGTTTACTAGCAGGTCTCAGCTTGGAGTCCAGTGTGACAACTCTGAAATGCACTTCAAGACATATCCAAAGAGACTGCGTGAAAAATGATCTCTAGCAGTGTCACAAACCCTAAAGCCTAAAGCTCATTATATTAATTATTAATTATATTATATTCCCACTAATGAACCTCTGGGCATCTAATGGCTTCTCTGAGTTTAAAACTGTTGATGTTTGGGGATACATTATTTATACTTCCATATCATGCTTGTGCTGCACTGTTGGGATAGATAGCATGATTGCTCATTTTTACCTTGTTGTCTGGGGAGGTAGATGGGTTTATCTGTTTGGACGAACGTCTGCGGTTTGTAGGCTCTGATCAGGACTTTTCTGACTTCTTCTGACTGAAACCCGCTTCCTTCAACTTTCACCTGAAAATCCATCACCTCTTCATTTGTCACAACAGGAACCTGGAAGCACAGGATATTTGTTTGGCTATATGTTTTAGCCAGTTGCTAACTGGGCACATGTTTCGAAACTAACTTGGACCTCACACATTTTGCTCTCCAGCTTTTCTGTTAAAGTCATTTTCATGTGGATGATCAAAAGAGAGAAAAATTCTTTCAAAAACAAACGGGCTAGATATAAAACCTGGACCGACTGCAAATTGATGCTAGGAATTTAAAGAAAGTTTCTTATAATCTGGAATGCTTGGAATGTTTTCCCAAAAAATGCTTCTTTTGGGAAGCTCACCGAAAAAGCAATGCAGGTATGAACATCTTGAATGCACGTGTGCAGTGACATTAGGGTTGCGCTCTTCGCTGTTGATTTCAGGGTGACATTCACAACCACGGGCTCAGTGAGCTCCAGAACGCTGACACAGAATTTGGTCTCAGCTCCAGACTCAAGAACTGCAGGAACTGCCACCAGATATTGCCTGCAGACACAGAGATACACACATACAGCAGTTACCTCTATGGATGTGAAAAAGAAAACATCTCAAATCAGAATTCATGTGCACCAGTTACAAATTTCACAGGACATAAAAAAAGAATCGATCATAGAGGCAAACTTACGGTCCAGGTCCTGCTTGACCCACATGTGCCCAGCTGACAAAGGCGCACAGCGCCCATGTCCAACTCAGAGTCCCAGGTTGACCCATAACTGACTATGATGCTCCTCAGAGTCAGCGTCTGTTAAATAGCTGCCGATGCAGAGGCCCAGCCCAGCTTCAGCCACACCACAGACAGCACACACCTTTGTTCCCCGCCCAGTTTGAGTTCCAGGAAAATGAAAAGTAAATAATTTACAGATTTCATACTGGTTGACGTGTGCCTCCAACTTTCAGTGGTTTAAATAGAGTTTTTAACTTTTTCATTTGTGCCTTATAAAAGAACTGAAAGAGATCCAGGAGACTGTTTTCTCTGTTTACCCTCTATCATAATTTATATCATACATTACCATAATGATAACTAAGTGATTTGTATATATCATATTTGTATATATTAGAGCTATTTCATACATTTGTAAAATCTGTAACATATTTATAATAATAATACATTTTATTTGAAAGCGCCTTTCAAGACACCCAAGGACAATTTACAATAGAATAGAACACATAATAGAACAATAACAAAATGAAGAACAATAAAAACAAAAGCACAAGATAGAATAAACAAACAATAGGTTCACAGTGAATATGCAGATTTGAATAGATGGGTTTTGAGTGGGGATATTGTATTGTTTACATAGTTTAGTCTGTTACTGTTACTGTCCTGGAGCAACTGTAACCCACGTAATTTCCTTAGGGATTAAAAAAGTATTCTGATTGTGACCTGGCTCAGAAATACAGGTTTACCACGGAGTTTACCTGACAGACCACTGTCACTACATCTATTTTTAGATAGATGAGTGATGATTATCTGCACAAAGACAAGAGGAAAGAAAGCCAAAGAAAGAGACGCTTTTCCACTTAAGCACTCAAAGCATGCGTCATTCACCCGTTCATATGAGCACTTTTTTCTACACCTGAGTGTTTTCTGTTTAGCATTCACACGCATTCACACTCTCAGCCATGCGAACTGGAGACTGGAGCAGCCAGAGATTGAACCGTCAACCTATTTTAAAAGATACAATTCTTAAATGCATTAATGTGTATGCATTCTCATTTAAAAAAAGAATGGAATTACACAAATAGTCATTGGATTGAATAATTTTCTGCTCATTGATCCAATCTAAACACAGGGACGTTCCCTGGATGTCTGGCCTAAACAGAAGACTTTGGGCTTTAATCGATGGGACAGTCTTAAGCAATGCTGCAAATGCAGCAGATCAAATTTTCTCAGAAGTGAGTCTGAAGAAAGGATTTGCAGTTATCCCTCCATCATCATCGCCCTTGGAGTTGTCTGATAAATTCACATAAGCTGTGCAGAGTGCACAAGAAGAAGATACCAGAACGTCAGAGGAACCAAAACAAGAGTGTGACAACAACAAGGACACTGCTGGAGTTTGGCAAAAATAATGATCTACTTCATTCCCCTTAAATGTCAGCCGCTAAATAATAATTGTGAGCAGATAAGAATGGAGCTCAGCAGCCATCATTATCAATCTCCAAGGCTAAGCATGGGCTGTCTGACAGGGCGAGCCACGTGGAGGCACCAGTGTCTGGCCCTTTTAGTGAGACACAACAACAACATCAGAGCCCAGTTTCCTTGACTCTGTGTCAGCATCTCTGCCTGGTCATCTGAGGCTGGCTCAGAATATGCAGGCTGCTGTCAGCTCCCTTTCAACTCCAGGTGTGATTTCAAGGGTCTAGTTCCCAAACCACCTACTTCACTTCCAGCTTCACTCCTGACATTCTCATCACTACGTACAGCAGCAATAAAAGAGACAAAGACACTCCCTGAAGGCATTCAGAGAGCTGGCCTACAGAAACAGTCAGTGGTGCCAAGGGGGTGGGAGGTGCAGGATCACAGGGGATAAGCTCACCTTGACATTAATTCATTGAACAAAACAAGATTTTTAAAGTGACACAGGAGAGAAGAAAAATAACTTTGTGAGATCTAATTTATCATCAGCAATGATCCTAAACCTAGTCCAAAGCCCTTAAACCAACGTCTTTAAGAAAATCAAACAGGACTTTATTTTACCTTCTTTCTATTTGTTTAGAAGAAAAACCTATAGCTTTGCATAAGTTAGTTTTTTTTAAACGTCCATAGTTTCTGATAGCATAGAGTTTGTTATAATTTTACTCCAATGCAAAACTTCTGAAGCCGTCTTATAAAGCACTATGCAAGAGTTTCTTATTTTCTTTTAGAAGATTGCTGGCGTGCTTACTCATTTTAAAGAGGAACCATTCTGTTTGCTGCCATTTCTGCATTATAACTGCTGGGCTCTGTTTGCATTATTTATTTTTCTTGCCTTGGTGCAGCCCTGCAGTTCAAACTGCCTGTGAAACAAGCTGTTTTAGCTCTGATCACCTTTAGGTCAGCTTTCTTCAGATTGGTTGGCCCACAAAAACAAAAAGTCTGTAAAATCTTACAGCCAGAGACGTCTCTATGAAACGACCACATTAGCAGTCTGTGCTCTCACTGACATAATTCAGAGACAAGAGCAGTCAGAATTCAAAGAATTTGCAATACAGATGAATTTACATACATAAATAATACATAAAACCCCCCAAATAGAAATTAAGCTTTGTATCATCTTTGGCACACTAATGCCAACATTCATCACAGGAAAGATCTTTACAACTACAACTATCATAGTGGCAGATGTCTTCCTCGTTTTACTTTATATGAGCGTCACCATATAGGAACATAGCATTGTCAGTAACATAGCTGCACATGAAATAATAAATTAAATAATCACTGAAGACAAACACGATCAAAGAGGAAATCAATCCTTTAACCTTCACTGAACTCACATAAAGTGACAGGCAGGACTACGCTACACTTCAGAGCCATGCAGCATTATATATTTCTGAATGAAAGTGTGCTGGCTTGCTTTGTGCCTGAATTTCTGGCCTCTCTACACTGGCTTCCAATTCCAATAGGATCCATTGTAAAATCCTTTTACTGGTTTTTAAATCACTAAAAGGTCTGGCACCTGTATATTTGTCCGATTTGCTGAAGCCCCATGTCCCCCCTCGTTCACTCTGGTCAGCTGAGCAGCTGTTCTGAAATCACGGCTGAAACTGAGACTGAGCGTTCTCTGTTGTTGCTCCGAAGCTTTGGATGATCTTCCTCTTCACATTAAGCCGTCTACATCAGTGGTGGTTTTTAAATCCAGATTAAAAACATATTTTTATCCACTGGCCTTTGACTCAGTGGGTAACTGACAATTTTACTTATGTTTTATTGTTATTATTATTGTTATTTGTTTATTGTATTTATTCTTATTGTACCTCTTATATTTATGTTGTTCAGCACTTTGGTCAGCCATGTGTTGTTTTTAAAGTGCTAAATAAATAAACTATGCTATGCTATGGATTTATCGTTTTCCTGTCTGTATCCAAAGGTTGATTCTGTTCATCTGGACGTTTTCAGTGGGAGAAACGTTTCATCATCATCCAGGTGACGTCTTCAGTCTCAGCTGACTGCAGGTTTCCAACCTTATAAACAGGATATTTGCATAATGACTGAAACCAGCCCACTGAAGGAACAATGGGCTGGGAGGTCAGCTCCTTCATCATAATTATGCAAATTCTCATGACCACTGATCAACAACCATGAGTACCATTCACAGAGGGTCCCACTGAAAACGTCCAGATGAGCAGAATCAACTTTTTGAGTTTTACTTACCTGGATGATTGGGAATGCATCAAGACGTTTCCTGTCTGTGAATAAAGATTCTGTTGATGCAGTAAGGCACACACTGGTATATAATCATTTCATTTATTGCAGGGGAGTAATATACATGCTGTGTGTGTCCAAGTGTTTGGTTTACAGGTCCCCAGAACACTGAACATGTACGTGTGTAACTTGGACTGACTTTATTTTACTGTATCTAAGTGAAAAAGTGTCCATGACCGGATCCTTTGTTAAAAATTGTTTACGCAAACTGTGGCACACTATGTACGAGCCCAATCTCAGCTTTCTCGGTCAAGCTGTGCACCTCCATTGCCATCAAGATCTTGGCCTTGGCTGATAAGTTCTTTAAAAAAAATTATTTTTGTCAACCCTGGACTGTCTACCTGTTCAGGCTGTACAGCACCTCTGTCAGCTGGGATAAGTTCTGATAAGCTCGGCCCTGAACTGGAGACGAGGCTGGATGGAAACTCAGATCTGTGAGTGTAAGAGGAAACAACCAAACACCGATGCTCTGTTTGAGCAGCAGCTTCCAAAGACTTGAAGTGTAAGTGTAAGCAATGCTAAAGCAGTCTGTCAAACAACCGAGTAAAGGGTGAAGAGCAAAAGAGTAGGATTCAAATACAAACTTGAAATGACATTGTTCTCCTCGTCGAACTTCTCTGTAGGCCGTCAGTTTTAGCACTATGGTGAGCTGCTTCTTTCTAACAGGTGTTTAAAGTTTGAAAAGTCTAAATTTGGGCCTGAGCCATAATTTTTCAGCCAACTAAGTAGTTTTGGTACCTGAACCAAACGGAAGAGAAAGCAAAAATATAATAAAATTAATGTATGTACGTCATATAAGTCATATATGATCTCACACTTTGAGAAATAGAAATAAGGAGAATAGGGCTATAGTAAGGGCGCCTTTCTTTCTTAACAACTACAATCTACACAAAATACTCCCAGGGCAAATTCTTGGGCCTCAAAATAAATATGTTTATATTTTGACAGCCAAAATGGTACATATATGTTCCCTTTCAACAGAGGGGACACATTTTGCACAGTTTCTTCTCAATTTGCAGAAGCAGAAACATTCCTTTGAGTGTCATTAGTTAAATAGATAAAGCTTTGATTATGCATATATTATCGACTATGAACAAAGTTTAATAAAAATGGTCAAGGTCTTAATCATAACTGCACTTTGCTGGATGTGAATGAGCAGTGAATCAGTCAAATGCTGATTGGTTGAAAAGTGGGCCAGAACAGGGAGGGGAGTGAGAGCTGAGTTCATGAAAAGGAGAAGAGTGAAAAGTGATCTCTGCTGGTAGATGCAGACTGCCTTTGCACAAACGTCACTCGAGATCATGCTGGATTTAGTCATCATTTATTTGAAAAACTCTCTGAAATACAGTAGAAGATCACATTGTGTGCTTCAGTAGTGATTCTGTGTACAGTACACACTACTACAGTACAGTAAAAAGAAACTATACACGCAGGAGGTCCATAAATGTTTGGACAAAGACATCTTTTTTTCTAATTTTGGTTCTGTGCATCACCACAGTGCCAAACTTCCTGTTTCCACTCACAATGAATTTAAAATTAAACGACTCAGATGCAGCTGAAGTGCAGACTTTCAGCTTTAATTCAGTGGGCTGAACAAAAAGATTGCATTCTTAATATAATCCCTTCATTTCAGGGGCTCAAAAGTAATTGGACAAATGAAATAACTGTAAAATAAAATGTTAATTTCTAATACTTGGTGGAAACCCCTTCAGCAGCCTGAATGAACTCGTGGACATCACCAGATGCTGTTCCTCCTTTTTAATGCTCTGCCGCGCCTTTACTGCAGCGGCTTTCAGTTGCAAGTTTAGTCTTCATCAAGTAAAATGAATGTTCAACTGGGCTGATATCAGGGACTGACTTGACCATTCAAGAAAATTCGTCTTTGTTTGACTGTGTGTTTTTAAACCGCCATCCAATCAATGTGACTGCATGTAGCTGGATGTGAGCAGACAGTCTGTCTCTGAACACCTCAGAATTCACTCGCCTGCTTCTGTCCTGTGTCACATCATCAGTAAACATTAGTTTACCAGGGCGCCAGTGAGCCGATAATGGCGTAAGACGCGTTGGACTGCGCTCCCGCCTGGCTAGCTTATAGTTTAACAATTTCAAGCACCTTTCAAAAGCTTATTTAAACCGTCACTCCTCATTACACATGTGACCAATGGAACAAAACGGACCAGTGGTTGCAACTGAAATGGCGTCTAATTGGCAATTCTGTTCTAGACATGTGAAGCTAGAGACACCAGCAACCATAGTCAAGTGTCTTCCTGTGGCCAGAGCAGGCGACACTGAGGGAAATTTAAAACTGCTGGCTAAGGGTAAACGCAAATTCAGTAAAATCATAACTCATGTCGGCAGTAATGACACCCGGTTACGCCGATCAGAGGTCACTAAAATCAATTTTTTTTTTTTTTCTTTTTAAACCTGTCCCGTTTGGTTCTTTTGCCATCAGAATTATTGTCTAAAGGCGAAGAAAGATGCCCAACGGATTTACTTTACCAAATGGACCATCCCAGCCTTGCCGTAATGGTCCATTTGATTTACCTTTTATTGTTTATTTTATTATTATTATTTTTTTTTACTTGCTAGATACGGGACAGGGGAAAAGAAAAGGGAGAAAGAAAGAGGGGAAAAAAAAAAAAACAGCGGAGAAGAGGGACGGGGATAAAGGGCAAAAAACAAAAACCAACAAAATAAGCAGACAAAAAATACATATATCGATCACCTGGATCACCTGTTGAGAAAGAAAAAAGAAAACAAGCAGAAGAAAACGAGAGTAATAGAATAAACAACATCACAATGATATATGGGAATATAACACTACATACTTAATATTAAACATTATTGTGCAGCACGTAAGATCGACAGCGCACAGTGTGCTTTGAGGTAGGAGCCAAAAAGGGTGTAGTTTGTGTGTGTGATCACCCGTGTGTACACCTGTGAGCGTGAGCGCGCTTGTTTTTAAAAGGTTCCTTCATGTAATGATCTGCTAGAGGGTGTGGGGGGCCACAGTCCCATCCTCCAGGGCATGAAGCAGGTATGGAGGAGATCAAAACTCCAGACATCCAGAGGCCCCCAGAACACAAGAGACCAAGGAAGACCAACAGAGGGGCAGCCGCGCCACTGTCCCAGAAAGAGCTGAGGAGAGTCCCAGATGAAGGATCACTCAGCAGCCGCGGAGCAGAAGCCAGGGGGGGTTGCAGTGACGTGCCCGTGAGCTCCGCCGGCAGCCAGCTGTGCCAGAGTGACCGAGCCCCAGGCCGAGAGGCCGAGGGCACCCCACCCCCGAAGTGGCCCGAGCGAGCCCCAGGTTCCAGGCCCCGATAAGCAGCCACCAAGGAGTGAGCCGGTGTGTACCCGGACGCCCACCCCCGGACACAAAGAACCACCAACGCACCGATGTCTGAGGGCGTCTGCCACCGGCAGGGGAAGTGGTGGGGGGAGATAGGCCTCCAAACCTTGGAGGGCCTGAGATGTCCCCAGAGAGGTGGCGTCTGATACCCAACCTGACATATAGACACAGACATACAGGCACACTCAAATACAAACATCCATTCCCACCCTCATGCTCTCATAGGCAATTCCTCAACACTCAACCAACGTGGAGACAGACATAAAGAGACGCTGTACACACAATCACACCCCCCAAGCGTACTCTAAGAACCGGGTCTAGGTACCCTTGCCCCTGGAGGGGGAAACTGCACCCAGACCCAGGTGGTGTTACCCTTTTCCCTGCAGTGGGGAGAAGCAGACTGCCCCGACTCTGCAGCAGCAGGGAGGCCCCACACACCAGACCCCAGTCGGACGGCCAACTCCTCCTCCTAGGCCCCCCGCTCCAGCAGGCCGCAGAGACCGGGGGTGTGAGAAGACTCCAAACCTCCCTCTACCCGCTCATATGTAGTGTTGATGTATATGTGTTCTAAGGTGCAATTAAAACCCAGGAGGGCATGGAGCTACCTGCCAGAGAGCAGCAGGTAAGCGCATAGCCCCTCCTGATAGCCCTCAATGTCTACGTGTATTTAAAATTGAGAAGTGGGCAACGACGCCAGGGGTGAGGTGTACACCCTGATGGTAATTTGGAGTCCGTGTTGTGAGCCCACCCCCAAGATCCTATATGTATGTGTTATGAGAGTGTGAGTAATGTGAATGTCTAAGTTGTGAGATAAAATTGAGGCACAGGCAGCCAGAAGGGGACAGAGGGGGGGGATGCCTCCTCTGCACCCTGGTGACACACCCCTACCCCAAGGCCCTGCATGTGTGGGTGATTGTGGTGGAGCGGGAAGAGGGAGGCAGCTGGAGATGGGGAGGGAAGAAAGGGAGGGGCAAGTGACCCCTCCCTGGGGCCAGCTCCCCCGCTGACCCCAGTAGGCACCCCCATACTCTGCAACCCGCCAGGGAAAGGGGGCCCAGGCCCATCCGGACCAGGGCCCAGTGCAACAGCGCCGCCCGGCCCCACAGAGCCCAGGACAGCCCACCCGACCCCACTACAGAGAAAACTGCACCCACCCCATCATCCACTCATCTTACAGACTACACAAGACAATAGACGCCCAGGCTGAGATCTTCCTCCACCTCTCCTATATCTCCCCCTCCTGCAGAGAGAATTCCTGAGGAGAGGAAAGCTCCTGCAAGATGTGACAACCTCCCCCACCAGTTGAAGAGTCCCCCAGGTGGCTCGATGCACTGGCGGCACCCTGCGCCAGGGCTGGGCCCCCATATACCCACCTGCCTACAACCCCAGCAACACACCAACCAGGACCCGAGCCCCCGAGGCCCGGCCAGGGCCCCAGCCCAGAGACGGAGCGCCCCCAGAACCTCACGCCCGTCCCGGACCCACCCAGGGGCAGCCAGGCTACCAGGTCAGTAACCCACGTCCGTCAGCACAGACCCTCCCCTAGCCCCGCTGCACGCAGCCACGAGGAAACCGTCACCTAAGAGCCAACAGAGCCCCTAATTGGCCATGACCGCTACCCCGGGTTGAGCCCCCCAAGGAAGATGCTCCTGGGGAACCCCCCGATGCCCTAAGCCTGTCCCTACCCCCACACCAATCACAACAGTGAAGGTGGGACCAAACTATGACCCCCCACCCCCACTAGGTGATGGAGCTGATCAAAGGAGCCCAGAGCAATTGATCTGATGTGGTGGCAGAGGCTGTATCAAGACTAATGTAATCTAATAGATAATTTCTATACTGGTTAGAATTAAGATTATTTTTATTTTTCCAGTTCATGAGGACTGTTTTCTTGGCTATGCATAGGGCAGTGAAAACCATGTGGGCTATATTCTTTTCTGAAGTGACATTATCTAAGCTGCCCAACAAACACACTAAAGGAGAAGTTGGAATGTTACATTTCAGACACTTCGATAAGTCTTCACATATCTCACGCCAAAACTTCTGAACTGGTGGACAGAACCAAAGAGCGTGGATATAATTGTCCAGTGAATTGGTTTGGCAGTGTGAGCAGTTGTTGGTAGACGTAAAGCCCATCTTGAACATCCGATGACCTGTATAGTGCACTCTATGTAGTATTTTGTATTGAATTAATTGAAGACTGGGATTTCTAATTAGATGAAAGGTTTTTAAGCAAATCTGAGACCAGAAGTTTTGGTCTAAGTTAACTGATAAATCCGCTTCCCATTTTGCAATAGGAAGTGATATTGATTCATCTATTTTAGAAAGCATTCTGTATATTTTGGATAGTAATTTGGGGGTTTTAAGAGAAAGAAATTGAACCACACTTGGTGGTGTTTGTAGTTCAACTTGACCCGGTTTAAATTTCTTTTTTACTATGGATTTAATTTGTTGATATTCTAAAAATCTTTTCTTGTTGATCCCATATTGTGTAACTAGTCTGTCAAATGAAATAAATTCTGTTCCTTCTAGTATATGTTCTAAATATTTGATTCCTTTACCACTCCAATCTGAAAAGTTTATCATATTATTGTTTTGTAATATGTCAGGGTTATTCCAGATAGGTGTACGTTTGCATGGGATTAATGAAGACTCTGTCAACTTCAGAAACTCCCACCATGCTGTCAGAGAGGAGCTAATGTTGACGCTTTTGAAGCATTCATGTCGTTGAATGTTTGAGCTGATAAATGGTAGATCTGAAATCTCTAGATTATTGCAAAGTGCTTGTTCTACATCTAGCCAAGGTTCATCTAAGAGGGTATGTTTTAGCCATCCTGAAATAAATTGGAGCCTGTTGGCTAAGAAGTAGTGCTGAAAGTTAGGTAGTTCTAAAATCAATATTGAATCAGTGTGTAACTTTGCCAAAAGTCAGAGCTCTGTTGAGCCAACCATTCCTTTAACATTAACTAGTAATGACTTCATGAACTTCTTCACAAACAAAATGTTAACAATTAGAGAAAAAATTACCAATAATCATCCCACAGATGTAACATCATCTACAGCTACTTTCAGTACCATTGATATTCATTTAGAGTCTTTGTCTCCAATTGATCTTTCTGAGTTAACTTCAATAATTACTTCCTCCAAACCATCAACGTGACTTTTAGACCCCATTCCTACAAAACTGCTCAAAGAAGTCCTGCCATTAATTAATTCTTCAATCTTAAATATGATCAACCTATCTCTAATAATCAGCTATGTACCACAGGCCTTCAAGCTGGCTGTAGTTAAACCTTCAATTCTGTTTACATTATACATGCTTCCCTTAGGCAGCATCATTAGAAGACATAGCATACGCTTTGACTGCTATGCAGATGACACCCAGCTCTATCTGTCCATGAAGCCAGATAACACACACCAATTAGTTAAACTGCAGGAATGTCTTAAAGACATAAAGACCTGGATGGCCGCTAACTTTCTGCTTCTTAATTCAGATCAAACTGAGGTTATTGTACTCGGCCCTGAAAATCTTAGAAATATGGTATCTAACCAGATTCTTACTCTGGATGGCATTACCTTGGCCTCCAGTAACACTGTGAGGAACCTTGGAGTCATTTTTGACCAGGACATGTCCTTCAACGCACATATTAAACAAATATGTAAGACTGCTTTCTTCCATTTGTGCAACATCTCTAAAATTAGAAATATCCTGTCTCAGAGTGACGCTGAAAAACTAGTTCATGCATTTATTACTTCCAGGCTGGACTACTGTAATTCCTTATTATCAGGATGTCCTAAAAACTCCCTGAAAAGCCTTCAGTTAATCCAAAATGCTGCAGCAAGAGTCCTGACAGGGACTAGAAAGAGAGAGCAGATTTCTCCTGTATTGGCTTCCCTTCATTGGCTTCCTGTTAAATCCAGAATTCAAAATCCTGCTCCTCACATACAAGGTCTTAAATAATCAGGCCCCATCTTATCTTAATGACCTTGTAGTACCATATCACCCTATTAGAGCACTTGGCTCTCACACTGCAGGCTTACTTGTTGTTCCTAGAGTATTTAAAAGTAGAATGGGAGGCAGAGCCTTCAGTTTTCAGGCCCCTCTTCTGTGGAACCAGCTTCCAGTTTGGATTGAGGAGACAGACACTATCTCTACTTTCAGGATTAGGCTTCAAACTTTCCTTTTTGCTAAAGCATAAAGTTAGGGCTGGACCAGGTGACCCTGAATCCTCCCTTAGTTAAGCTGCAATAGGTGTAGGCTGCTGGAAACACAATGCATCATGGGAATCCCATGATGCATTGAGTTTTTCCTTTCCAGTCAACTTTCTGACTCACTATGTGTTAATAGACCTCTCTGCATTGAATCATACTTGAATCTGCTGCGACTAGCAGATGGCCCCGCCCCTCCCTGAGCCTGGTTCTGTCGGAGGTTTCTTCCTGTTAAAAGGGAGTTTTTCCTTCCCACTGTCGCCAAAGTGCTTGCTCATAGGGGGTCATATGATTGTTGGGTTTTTCTCTGTATCTATTATTGTAGGGTCTACTTTACAATATAAAGTACCTTGAGGACGCTGTTGTTGTGATTTGGCGCTGTATAAATTAAGTAAATTAAGTTTGTTTTTTTGTTTTCTTTCCATCCTAATGTTTCCCCAATGCCAGCATTTCAATGTGTGGTCTTGTTCAAATGGGGTTTCCGCGTCACTGGCTTCCTCATTGTGACAGGGTTTGGGATACTGCCAGAAATTTCAAAGGCTTGGGATGCCTACACATTCATAATGTTGTTCTTAACTCTATAGCTGCTGCCAATAAACAGGTGAAAGTTACTGGTTACGCAGCTAATTTTGTAAATTGGAACATTAAGTCTATGAATCACACTGTTTAGCACAAAAAAGTGCTCACACACCTCAAAAATCTAAAGGCTGATATGGCTTTTCTGCAGGAGAGTCACTTTTGAATAGCACGCCAACATAGACTGAAGACTGGTTGGGTTGGCCAAATATTCCATTCCAACTTTAACTCTAAAACAAGAGGGGTGGGCATCCTTATTGGTAAAAACATCCCCTTTGCTGTATCAAGCATTTAAACTGATCCTATGGATCTTCATATTATTGTGGTTGGCCAACTTTATGGACTTCGACTGAATTTAACCAACTATTATGCCCCAAACTAGGATGATGAAACCTTGTCTGTCAATTTATTCTCCCAAATTGCAGATATGACATCACACAGTTTCATTTCGTTCGGCGTTTTTATGACCCTTCCTCAAGGGCATACTCCTACCACTCTCCTGTCCACGTTCTGTCGGACAGATCACTTTTTTACAAATGTGCCCTTCCACTGGTTGAACTTAAAACACATCATGCTCCCTTAGGGATGAGAATGCCAATCACAATACCGCCCTTGGAGGTTTCTTTTTTTACTCTCTAATGAAACATTCGTGAATTTCACAAAATCTGAAATTAGAGACTTTCTTGAACGAAACCAGACCACTGGGATGTCATTTTCAGTTATATGGGAGTCACTGAAAGCCTATCCTTGGGGCCAAATTATCTCATTTTCCATAGCAAGAAAAAAAAATTTCAGTTGTTACAGACGGGACAGACATGGCTGGGGGATAGGAAAGGGAGAGAGAAAGAGGAAGGAACAGAAAAACAGAGGGGAAGAAGGATGGTGAGAAAGGGCACTTAAAAAGAGAAAAATCTCCTGGATCGCCTGTTGAGAGAGAGGAAAAGAAAAAAAGAGAAAACAAGCAAAAAAAAAAGCAACATAATAAACACAGCACCACCACATTAATCTAGCTAAATATAAATAACAATAAATACTAAATATTAAATGTTGTTGTGCAGCATGCAGGACAGACAGCGCACAATGTGCTTTGATGTAGCAGCCAAGAAAGATGTAGTTTGTGTCTGTGAAAACCTGTGTGCACACCTGTGTGGATCAGCAAGCTTGTATTCAAAAGGTTTCTCCATGTAACGATCTGCTAGATGGTGTGGGGAGCCATAGCCCCGTCCCCCAGGGCATGAAGCAGGTATGGAGGAGATCCAGGCCCCAGAAATCCAGAGGCCCCAGAGTACGAGGACCCAAGGAGGACCATCGGAGGGACATCTGTGCCACCCTCCTGGGAGGAGCTGAGGAGAGCCCCAGACGAGGGGTCACCCAGCAGCCACGGAGCAGAAGCCAGAGGGGGCTGCAGTGACGTGCCCGCGGGCTCTGCCGAGCCCCAGGCCCAGAGGCCAGAGGCCTGAGGCCCCCCACGCCCTGGAAGAGGCCCGACCAAGCCACAGGCGCCAGGACCTGCCAAGCAGCCACCGGGAGTGTGCCCCCATACCTTGGAGTCCCTGAGATGTTCCCAGAGAGGTGGATAAAGACCCTCCGCAATGCAGCTCATACCAGCCGATTTCACTGCTAAACACTGATGCAAAGATTCTTGCAAAAATTTCCTCACAGCGCTTAGAGCAGGGCTCTAGACTAACTTTTTGACATGGGCGCACCGGCACAAAAGTTAGGCGCGCTCAAATTTTTCAACCGCATCGCCTAACACCGCAGTTTTACATGTGCACTTTTTTTGGGGGAAGTTGCAGTCCATACAGACAATATTCATTTCTAAATCATTAACTAACAAACTTGTGCTTAAAGTGCTTTGGCAGTATTGTAGAAAATGTTAAACTTAATCATCATCTCGGCTCCTCTGACGACCTGTTTGCTGCTGCCTGCTGCTGAAAGGCAGTGGGGAGAGAGGACACTTGGGCAGTGCATTTATTGCAGCATATAATGTGTTTCCTGGATACACTGTGCTTTTTCAGCGTTCAAAGATTGATGGCACCGTGTCAGAGCACTGGCTATGAATTTCAGACGGATCAGGCCTTAACACAAAAGTTATCAATAGTTCTTTTCATCTTTTCTTATTACCCACAGCTACATCCACTTCTGTCGGGCCTAGGCTGCTCACTAGGGCTGGGTATCATCACTGATTTCTATAATCCATTCGATTCCGGTTCTCAAAGTCCTGATTCGATTCAATTTAGCCTCAGACAGTCAGAAATATTATAATTCTGATCATTTATCAGTACTGATACACATGAGACTTCATCAGAATTGTGAACATCACAGCAGATGCCTTTGTGTGAAAGTAACTGAGAATAAAACACAGAAAAACATGAAGGAGATTTTCCTGGTCTGGCTTTTTATAGCAGATAACCTTTAAAATATTCTGCAATTTTGCATCATTTTAAGAAGTTTCAATTTCTTCAGTATTGAACAGCAGAAACTAGGCTTTCTTGTCCGAGGTCATTTAAGTGAAAAAAGAAAAAGAAAAGAAAAAGACAGCGGCCGACAGCGCTGTAAACAACAGTAGACTGGTGGGTAATAAGCGAATGAATAATGCAGAAAACAGATTTGAGACGGGAAACTGTTCTTGAAGTACAGAGAGAGAGAGAGAGAGAGAGCTGTGCATGAAGTGTGATTTTTATCGTGGTGGAAGCAAAACAGCAAAAGTCAGAGGGAATTCATGACGACATTGATCAAATGTGAAGCGTAGTTTGCTGCTTCTTTTGCTGCTGGCTCGGTGAATTTTGGTTGGAGAGACAAAACCTGCAGCTCAGAATCAGCGCAAAAAGACGGAAACAGCGCGGACCCGACGCATCAGAATCGCTGAGCTCCGACAGAGTGTCTGTGTTCGGGCCGTCGGGTGAGAAAGCCGAGAAAGCTGATTGTGATGCGTCGGGTCCGCTCTGTGTTTACGTCTTTGTGTGGAATCCGTTAATGAATTGATATCTCTTTATTCAAGCTACTCACCTCTCTCTTCCACCTGTACTTTCAACTGGACCACGGCCAGTCAGAGAGGTCCCACCCCTGACTATCTCTGATTGGTTTAGTCCACGATAGGGGCATAATGTGTGTCTGTTGTTGACCACATGGAGAGTTGCAGAGATTTTTTTTTTTTTTTTGTTACCCGAACAGTTGGTCGCACAGGTGCGACCAAATATTTTTTTTAGTCGCACCACTGAAAAATTTGGTCACATTTGCGACCAAATTGGTCGCTCTCTAGAGCCCTGGCTTAGAGGTAGTGTTACCAACAATCATTTCCACAGACCAAACTGGCTTTACCAAGGACAGACATTCTTTATTTAACGTTAGATGTGCCTTAGGTATAATTTATGACTCTTCCTCAACCGATACACCTGATGCCCTACTGTCACTTGATGCTGAGAAGGCCTTCGATTGGGTGGAGTGGAGCTACCTTTTCTATACTTAATTTGGCTTTGGCCCCAGATTCATATCGCTGGTTAAAACTCTACAACTCACCACTGCCATCTGTGTGTACTAATAATATGATCTCTTCTTATTTTAAACTCCATACGGGCACTAGGCAGGGTTGCCCCTACCTCCACTTCGGTTTGTCATCAGTATAGAGCCCTTAGCATTAGCCATACGACAAGATACCAGTATCACGGGAGTTGTCCGAGAAGGGCAAGAATACAAAGTCTCACTTTACGCAGACGATCTATTGCTTTTATAACTGACCCCACCCTAAACACCTCGAAACTACTAAGCACTCTGCAAAGGTTTGGTTCAATGCCTGCCTACAAAATAAATCCTCAGAAAAGTGAATTCATCCCAATCAATGCAGCTGCAAAAAATATCCCATCGAATCTAATACCACTCAAAATCAATAATAAGAAGTTTAAATATCAGAAATCTGGATCTCCAGCTATTATAAAGATCTTTATAAAGTAAACTACCTGCCAATGTTGGCGAGTCTGAATAAGGACACCCATTGCTGGAACTTATGATCCCTTTCTCTCTGTGGGACGATTAACATAATTAAAGTGAACCTGTTGTTAAGGCTCCTTTATCTATTCCAAATCCTCTTTATATATCTGACCAAACATTTCTTCAGCTCTTTAGATAAGTTAATATCATCCTTCATCTGGAACAAGAAGAAACCACATATAAGAAAGAACATCCTGCAAAGGCCACGCCCACAGGGTGGACTGGCTCTGCCTGACCTTCTGTTTTATTATTGGTCAGCCTGTCACGGTTCTGGGTCATTTTTGACCCAGCTTTTTCTGTTTTGGTGTTTTTCTAAACTATGATTTGTTCCGGTTTTTGAGTTGTGCTGGTTTGATTTTGTATTAAGGGTTATTCTTGGTTTTGTTC
This sequence comes from Pelmatolapia mariae, assembly GCF_036321145.2. Classification (NCBI taxonomy): domain Eukaryota; kingdom Metazoa; phylum Chordata; class Actinopteri; order Cichliformes; family Cichlidae; genus Pelmatolapia; species Pelmatolapia mariae. The sequence continues at coordinate 248,421 of NC_086239.1, read as the reverse complement.
TCCTTACATTATTTGATGTTCTGGCCTTTAGCTTAAGTGACTGCCCTCTCTGTTTTATGTGTCATATTCTTTCTGTCTACCTCCCAGTGTCAAGTTTGCGTTTTTGTGAATTTTTTCTGGTTTCCTGTTTTACTTTAAAAGTTCATGTCTCATGTCAGTGTGTTCAGTTTTACTTCTCCCCTGTCTCATTATGGTAAATAGTAAATGGCCTGTATTTGTATAGCGCTTTACTAGTCCCTAAGGACCCCAAAGCGCTTTACACAGTCATCCACCCATTCACACACACATTCACACAGCCTAATTTCTCCCAGCTGTGTCTCCCTCCTGTTGCCCATTCCCTGATTACTCCCCTGTGTATTTAAGCCCTGTGTTTTCCTGTGCTCTCTGTCGTGTTGTGTCCTCAACATGCTGTGTGTTTGTTATGTCCAGTTTTCCTGCACCTTGGTTCTAAGTCTTGTTTTGCTTTTGTGAGTTTTATTTTATGAGTAAGTTTTACCAGCAATAAAGCTGCATTTTGAGTTCCAGTCCCGTTTTGAGAGTCCTGCATTCTGGGTCCTTTTTCCTGCCTGCCTGCCACACAGCCAACCATGACACAGCCAATACCAGGCTCCACTGGATGCGGGACACTGATCATTTAGTGGTTCCAAGCTGACTCCTCCTGACGAACTCATCCTGTGGACAGGTGTCTCTGCCAGCACTGCTGTGCACCGAGATCCCTCAGTCAGGCCAGTCTCTCACTATACTTCTACTCCAGCTGTGATAAACTCAGTTTGTATTTGGAATCAGTTTAGGAAAACTTTCAGACTACATAGTCTTTCTCTTTTTGCACCAGTTACTAGAAACCATATGTTCCCTCCCTCCTTGTCAGGTGGAGGCTTTCAGTTCTGGTGTAAAAATGGTATTCTGCCAATAAAGACCTTTATATAAGAAACAAATTTTCCTCTTTTGAGCAGCTGGTGAACAGGTTTTCCATACCCAAATCTAATTTTTTTTTTTTAGAAATACAATACACTTTTATTTATATAGCACTTTTAAAACCAGGGGGCACACCAAAGTGCTTCACAGTAAGGAATAACGGTAAATGATTACACTGAACAGTAAGTCATTAAAACAAATCACAACAACAGTCACCTCAAGGCGCTTTATATTGTAAGGTAGACTCTACAATAATAGATACAGAGAAAAATCCAACAATCATATGCAGTGGGAAGGAAAAACTCCCTTTTAACAGGAAGAAACCTCCGGCAGAACCAGGCTCAGGGAGGGGCGGCCCCTTCATGTTCACAATGGATTACAGAAGTTGTGCATGTTAAACTGCAAAAGATGAGATGCTCCCTCAAAGGATCAACGTCCAGCTTCTACACCATTTCTGACATTTATTGAGAAATGGAAAGATGAACAATAGCTGCCTCTGCACAATTGGCTGCATGTGTACGTCTATAAATGTCAATGTTTTTTGTCAAACTGCCTTGTTCAACCCACCCGCCCCCTCTTCTGTTTTAATCTGGCAGATGGGAGGGTGGGGTTTCAGTTTATAAGCAGTATGCTCTTTTGCTTGTATGTTTAATTTGTTGTTGTGATTGTATAAAAATCTCTTTCAATAAAAAGACGATTGCCACTGGCAGCCATGCATGCCCGAGCCATCTCTCTGCCTCTGCCGTGTTTTACAGATGATGTATGCTTTGGATCATGAGCTGTGCCACACCTTCTCCATACTTGTTTTTCCAGAACTGTGTTGGCCTTTTTAGATGTTTTCAAAGTCCAGTCTAACCTTTCTATTCTTGAGGCTCATGATTGGCTTGCATCTTGCAGTGAAACCTTTGTATTTACTTTCATGCAGTGTTGTCTTTATAGTAGACTTGGATATTGATACATCGACCTCCTGGAGAGTGTTGCTCGATGTTTGGCTGTTGTGAAAGGGTTTCTTATATCCATGGACATTCTTAACAGTAAGTTCTTTTACCTTCAGGGACATCTCTTCCCTTTGACCACATGTTGTCTGTTCACAGCTAACCCTTTTTCATGCATGCACCACCAAGGAATAGCCCGCACCTGCTAATAAAATAGGCTTTGATTCAATTGTCCAATTATTTTTGGCCATTTAAAAAGAGTGGCACATGTTAAGGAGCTGGAACTCCTAAACCCTTTAGCCAATTGAATTTGGATACCCTCAAATGAAAGCTGAAAGTCGTCTCGTGTCAGTGTCCAAATATATATGGACCTAACTGTACCTTGGCTTCATTTGAAGCTGGTGATTTCTGAGGACTCAGGCCTGCTGGACATCATTGAAAACCTTGAAACCGTGGTCAGCCTGAATTCTCAGTCTGGCCTCCCTTACCGTTAATCCAAAGACTTATCACATGGTAGACTTATTAGGCACAAATTTCCTTTGAGAAATGAAGTTCTCTTCCTATTAGTACATATCCTTCCCCTCTACTGTTACCTATCTTCTTCCTTGATCTGCACATCCATGTACTCTCCCTCTTCCTCTGATGGCTTCCATTATTGTTGACAACACTTTCCCCATATTAGATTAAATGTGAGCATGTCTACAACAAAGTCACTACCTTTCTGTACAGCTGGTGTTTGAGTTTAGCCAGTTCACAGATGTAGTTAACCGAAAGACAAGTTGTTATTCAATGTTGTGGTTTGGAGCACATGCTACCTGTTTTGATGTGTGGCTCCTCCCATTGGTGTGTGTGTGTATTTTCTATCTCCTCCCTACAGGCTGTGTGTGTGGGTGTCTTGGTGTTGGCAGATTCAAACAGGCTCCTGAGGTTGGGGTTGGATGATTGACTGGACAGCAGACTCTTAATTGAATAAGCAATTCATTATATTTTGGTCTCGACCAGGCCTTCATTCATCGTCTTCAGATGGTCCAAAATGCAGCTGCTCGCCTGCTAACTGGTACCAAACGGAGAGAGCATATAACCCCAGTTTTAGCTTCTCTACACTGGCTTCCTGTCTCCTACAGGATCCAATTTTAAAATTTTACTTTTTGTTTTTAAGTCGCTTAATGCCCGAGCCCATTCTTACGTGTCTGAGCTCCTTTCTGTTTATGCTCCAGGAAAAACTACGAGGTCTAGCTCAAAATTAATGCCATCCATCCCGGACTAGTCTCACATCTCGTGGCGATAGAGCCTTCTCTGTGGCAGGTCCCAGACTCTGGAATAGTCTCTCCCTAAATATTAGATCGTCTTAGTTATTGTTTTAATTCTTTTATTGTCCTATCATTGTTTGATATTGTTATTATTGTTCTACATTGTTTCTTTTTAATGGCATTTTTATATTGTTAAGCACTTTGTGCAGCATCGTCTATCTGGAAATGTGCTATATAAATTAATTTGACCTTGACCTTTGACCTTAACCTCCAGCTTACAGCCACCTCGCCCCTCTCCTTGACTCCTCTACCAACAACTAAGTGCCAGCTGGTTCTCTGTAGTTTTGAGCTTTTGTGTGAAAAACCTGAGCTGCAGTGTTTTTGTAAGGTGTGAGCTGTCAGTAATTGAGACGGCTTGTGTGAAGAGCACCTTCTGAAAATAGTTGTATAACCATTGCTTGTAATTTTGTGTTCACTGTACATATTGAGCACTGCAGCAGATTCAGTAGGTGTGACAAGGCCTTTTTGGTTGAACCCTTTCCCCCATGTTTTTGATAGGGGAGTAGGTTAGAAATGGTCTTGTTTGCTTTTGTTTTAATAGGGAAGCTTTGGGAACATCAAAAACCTTTTTGTCGTCTGGATTTTTTTTTGTTTTGTTTTTTTTTTGGCGGGGGGGGTTTGCACAGCTCACGTCTGAAGTAAATAATTTGCTGCTAGCCCCTTCAGTTACCTTATTGCTGGCCTCTCTTAGGAGTGGTTGGAGTGGGGAGTTGCAGCTTCATGTTCAGTCCCTGTTACCTCTATGCTGGGTCGTAACAGACAGAGCAAGGAAGTGACATCAGAATGTAGTCCAGTGTCTGCACATGTGTGTGTCTTTGGTGACTTGCAAAAAGTGTGAGCTGACAATCTGATTATAGTTGTGCACGTCTATAATCAGGTGTTGTGTTATTCCTGTGCATTACAGGTCAAACTTACACTAACTGAGGAGTACTTTTGCTGTCATGTTGACAATGACAAGGCTGCCTCCCAGTGGCCCCTAGAAGTTCTGCTTTACAAGGAGAGAATGCTGCAGGAAAGTTGGAGCAGCCACAGATGTGCACCAGTGCACATGCTGCAGAGTAAGAACTAGTTCATGATGCAGTTTTTGTTTTTTCTGTGATATTTACACATAAAAAAGACTCTTCTTCTATGGCTGTGATCATAAGAGACAATTTAGGGACTGCTTAGTGTTATACAAAGTGGTTTTCGCCACAGTGTTGTGGTGTAGGCATTCAGTTAGCAAGTGAAAGGTTGCTGCTTGAGTGTAGCCAAACAGACTGTGACAAAAATAGCATGTAGTGTCTAAAAATCCAAGTCAAGCCTGCTGAACTCTCTGTAGTCACCGCCTGCAGCAAGGCAGCTGTTACTTATTACAAGCATAATCCTTTAATATTGCAAAAAGTAATGAACAAGACATTACTGAAAAAGTAGTCCTGCTTTGAATTACTTTCAACTTTTGATTTACTAATGTACAATTGTTTTCTTTCAAAATTTTGCAAAAGTGTGAATGACTGCTGCAAACATGTATCAGCAAATGTTTTATACATAACACATTTAAACTCATCTGAAAAGACAAAAACTTCACTCCAGCTGTTACTACAGGGTAGAAAGAGGGCAGACAGATGAGCAGCTACAGAAATCCTGATGAAAATGTAGAGACAGAAAGAACTCTTAAACAAAACAGAGGTTTGTTAAAATGTCATGCATTTATTCACTGTTGATTGACAACACAATGTCTGATTTTTGGTGTGAAGGTGAGACAGGTCAGGATATTGTTCGACTCGGTCTGGTTGGGTGAGGGTTAAACTCCACAGAAAAAGAAGCAATTTTTACCCTCAGTAAATATGAAGCAACTATTTTGAGTCATGAAACTGAAAAATATCACATCAAATTTTTTTTAATTCAAATCCTTCATCTTTTAAACTGTTACAATTTCATTAATCTGAACATAGTACGTGGAAAATTCACATGTGGTTAAAATTTTAGTACAAGTGGAATGTGGTCAAACTGACTCCCCGTGCCCCTGCACTCTACTGGGAAAACCTCACCTACGCCCCACACACACACACACACACACACACACACACACACACACACACACACACACACACACACACACACACAATCTCTGCTTATTCCTGGTGATAAAGAAGAGGAGGCACTTGTGAAATGAGCATTTGGACTACAATCAAGGTGTGTTTCTATGCCTGTGAGAGCTGTGGCGACAGGATGAGATTAGCTACAGGTGCCTCCATCACTGGCAGGGAGCACGTCTGCTTGCACAGGTTCAGCTCTCGGCCTGACTATTAAGACATAACCACTAATACATGACAATTAACACCTGACTATTAGGTCAGTGAAGAAGAAAGGAATGAGAGTGGAAACAGGAAAACACAAAAGCTGAGGCATCTGCCCCCTCATGTACAGACCTATACACATTGCACTGTCTGTATTTGATTTTTGAACGTGTAGCTTTGGGAGATGAAAGACTTCAGCACTTTGACACTTCCTCCTTCTCCTCCCGAGACTTGCCGTTGGTCACGTCAGCAGACGTGCTTTGGTGCATCAGTGGCGTGCTCTTCTGGTGGTCTCACAGCTTGGAGATAGGTGGTCTCATTCTGGCTGCTGCTCAAGCTGCTGTTCCTGAAGGTGGCCATAGGGGGAGCTACCTTCACACCTTTCAGAGTCATTGAGCCATCTATGGCTTTACGGAGCTAGATGAAGAAAGAAGGCAGGAATTGTTCAATTCCAGGTGAGCAACATCCCAATAAAGTTGTTTGTGCCATGCAAACACAAACATAACTCAACATAACTCTTTAAGCTCATTACTTTAGATTGCAGTACATTCAGTTCCATTTCAGTTTAATTTATATGGTGCCAGATCACCACCATAGTCTTATAGCATTAAAGAGAGAAAGAAACGTAGTAGTAGGAGCCAAGTCAGCTGCATGAAATGCTTTTTAAGGCTCAGATTATTTTCTCAAGCCTGAAGATTTTTTTATGTACAGCAAATAAAAATTCATATCTAATAAAAGCAATGACGTATACATTTTATGTGCAAATTAATCTATTATCCCTGCATTAAAGGAACATGTGTAATGTGTCGTTCTGTCAGTACATAATAATAATAATAATAATAATTATAATAATTAATAATAATGCTTTTTTCAGCTAATACTGTATAATTTCTTTATTAAAAGGGGTGTACCTCAATTTTTTAGTCTTTCAGAGCTTTTCCTTTAATTGGCTTCTTTTAAATATTGGATGTTTTGGCTGTTGTGAGTAAAAGTGCTGCAGATCCTGTCAATGTGCTCTGAGAGTTTAGCTGTCTGTGGACCAGAGATGTGACAGTGTGTCTGTGTGAGAGACAGGCAGACTGGGAGAGGATGGGTTTATCTGCCCAGACTGGGTTTGTGGTTTTTCTTGCTGTTGGACAGAGGTGGGACGTAACAAAGTACAAATACTTTGTTACTATACTTAAGTACAATTTTTAGGTATCTGTACTTTACCAGAGGAGTTATTTTTCTGACTACTTTTTACTTTTACTCCCTACATTTTTAAACACATATCTGTTCTTCTTACATTTTCAAAACAGGCTCATTACTTTTGCTGTAACAGATATGAGTTATTATTTCACGTCACTGCAAGCCTCCACACACCAAACTGGAGTGAGTCTAAACAGAAACACATGAAAGGATGTCTGTTTGTTTATTAATCACAAGGAAATGTCATAGAGAAGTCAGGGCTTAAAAGTGGGACGGTGATGAGTTTTTGGTTTGTTTTTTCCTTTCAACATCGGAACGACTGCAGGTCCATAATTTGCGGTTGTGATAGTTTGGCATCTAGCTAGCCCTACAGAAGAGGAGCGAGCATAAACTTTTTTTTAAATTGTGAGGTAATTATGACATTTCTATCAGCTTTACAAACATCAGCAAACACACAAACTGTGTGCAGTTTGTCTCACAGTGTGATGCAGCTAAAGTGCAGCTGCTGGATTTCACAGGGAGAGAAAAGAAAGAGCTTCACTCAGAGATGGAGAAAGATGAGAAAGACATCAGACTAACTGTTATCACTCGCAGGTCAGTGCAGGATAAACAGGTTCGTTTGCTGCACTGTGATGGATTTAAAGTAAAGAACAGTGTGTGACTGCTGCACAGCGGCTGTGTTTCATGGTCACAGTTAGCTCACAGTGTAGCACAGATTCATTCACTGAATTCCACCTTCACACCAACTTCATCCAGTCTAACGTAAAGGCGGCATAAACAGTGTAGAGTCAGTGCAGAGGATGGAAATCATCCAGGACAACTCAGGAAACATCTGGTTGAATCCAGGTGTGTCAGCAGCTCAGCTGATCACAGCCTGTACACTAAGAAAATCTACTGGAAATTAATGAGTTTGATTCTTTTCCCCACACTGAACCATTACAACCCGTTTAGTTTCCCCCACCTGCTGAATCCACTTTAACCTCTGATGGTGCACATTTCCCTGTTTACAGGCAGAGTCCCCAACTATGATGTAGGCATGAGAAAATAGAGCTGCTTTTTATTTACTTCTTTTTCTTCTGATTCAAGCTGAGAATAATTAGAATTTAATAAAGTTTGTATTAACATCTACTGATATTATTTTAATATTATGCTAATATAGCACAAGGTTCAGTTAGCTTTGCACAGAAACAGAAACATCCTCCAAAGAGCTACTTTTTATTTTCTTTGAGTGCTTTTCAGAGCCTGTAAGTTTTTACTTTTACTTGAGTAAAGAAGTTGATTCTGTACTTCAACTTTTACTGGAGTATTTTTTAATAGTAGTATTTGTACTTCTACTTGAGTACAGAATGTCTGTATTTTTGCCAACTCCGCTGGTGGAGCGCAGCTGATTAAGTGATCAAACCCATACACCCCAAAGGTCCTGTAAAGAGAGACTATTACTTCTTTGATGGAAACCACCCCGATGAGGCGTCCGATCCTGGTGACGTAGGCGTGGTCGAGGCCCAGCAGAGAGAAGATGGTGTAGGTCTGTAGAAAAACAGCAGAGGTCTGTTAGTAAAAACTTTCTTCTTACTTAAAGTCCAGTTTGGAAAATGCACCATTGAGCTTAATTATAACTAGAATCTGTCGTGGTCACGTTTGTCTATAACTAAGGGCTGTTAGCAGACAGTTAAAGTGGCAGCTCGATGAGGACCATTAGCACACATCTGTGAAGGCACTAATATTGGTGAATGACACATGCTGGTTTTGGAGTTAGTAGTAGTTTTCGTAAGGACCTTGCTTTTTCAGCAAAACAATAGTTATTCTTTTTCCTTTTCTTTGCAGTTGATCTGTATCTGAGATGTATTTGCTTTTCCTTTGTTTTTTCACTTTGCTCTTATAAAATCAAATCTTTGTTTTTCTCAAATTGATCATTGTTAGGACAACGCTGAGCCATCACCCAGTCGTTTAATAATCATATTTGCCACAATTGCTTTGTTATGGAATACATTTATTTTGAAAGTAACAGAAATGGTGCAGTTTGAAATTTCAGTGTGTATATGTAGACATGATGTAATGTACGTTTTGTTCTGTCAAACTGTGGATCTTTTCATTTTAGGTCACCTTGCATTGATTTATCATTTTAAATCTTACGTACGTTCTTTAAAGGATCAAATACAAGTCAACCTCTGTCCCCTAACCCTAAAATACTGCTGTCATTGTGACAGACACATACAGACTGACTGTCGCAGTATTCAGAATTCAAACCTTATGCAGTGATGTACACTCCAGCAGCTGGACCAGGGTGGGGTTAATCTTGCAGTTGTTGAAGTTGACCCTCTCATCAAGTTGCCTTGCCTCCCAGTCTGTAATCTGCAAGTCAACAAGAGTGAAAGTCCTTTTCAGCATCCCGTGTCGGATTGATCACTTCATAGCAGTTAGTGATCTACATTATTTCCCTTAAGATGACTTTAGTTTGTAATAAATGATTCGCTTACAGTAATACAGCCCGTCATTCTTGGCCTAAAGTGTATTTTTTGAATAATTAGGCCTCATCTTATCTTAAACACCAACAGAGCAATTTGCTGTCACACTGCTGGCTAAGACAATCTGAAAACAGTTCCATCACCTTCTTTCAAACTCTTGTTTTTGAAGATGTTTCGCCTCTTATCCAAGAGAATTCCTCAGTTCTAAATCTGAAATGAGGAATTCTCTTGGATGGGCTGGGTGGAAACTTTTGTAGTCCGCCCATTTTCTCATGTCCCAGAGCAACGAACACTCTGCTGCGACCGCTTGTGATCTGCTCTCATTGGTTGTTCTGTCTGTGTGGATTGTCTGAACATCTTACCTCACTAGTGGGATCTTGAACATCTCGATCATCTTGTACCTGAGAAGCAACAGAAAGCAACGATAGTCAGCATGTACACTGAACCCAATAACACAACTCAGTGTGGATGCCACAAACACAGGTAAAGGCAAACAACAGCCCTCAGCAGGTTGTTACCTCCATAAACATTTAGCACTATATCTGTGCACAGAAGATGGACAAAATGACAGGAGTCACTGAATGAGTGACTACAAGGACATCAACATTGCAACTTAAAGCTGATGCTGTTTGATGATGATGTCCAGTTTCAAACTACCAACGCTGTGCTTTGCAGTAATCTGCCAAAAATACTCCAGAGGTCTGAGTGAGACGGAGGCTATGTTAGGACATCTTTCTGCAGGGTGGAAGTGTGGGTGTGTGGGTGTGTGCGTGGGATGTCACTCTCTTACCTCTTCTGCATCTGAGCTGGCACAGAAAATGCTTCTCAGTGTGACTCCTGATTCATCTTGTGAGCCTGCATCAGAGACACACAGACCGCAACATAGTCAGGAGGTCCAGCTTAGTGAGCTCAGGGAGTGAAATTAGCTGGTTTGTCTTGTATTTTTAATCAGTGGCCACAAAGCAATCATTTAAAGTGTGACCTAGAAAAACCGGTGTGCTTTATTTATACCTATTTAATTCAAACAGTTTCAGGAGCTGCTCGTCACATAAGGAACAGAGAGAGCAAAACCCACACTTCTATTGAATTTCTATTTCCTTTTGTTTCAGTCTGGTCTTCTGAAACTCTGCTGTGTGCATGTATTTGCACAGGTAAGTGTAGTTCTTACTGTTGGAAAGCTCAGTGGGTCGCTCCACCACAGGGGGCGGGTTCAGCTCCTCATTAGTGATCTGCACACACAAACACACACCGATTTAAAAAAAAAAAATCACAATCATGTGCACTACTGTGGGCTGATGCAACAGAAACAAGAGCACACGAATGAAGAGAGCAAACCTGCAGGGTTCAGAGCTACACTAAGAATTCTCATATTAGCCTGGCCTCAAATGTATGACCTCAGTCAATCCCCCTGCTGACTTTCCTTTCCCTGACAACATTTTCTCTACATATACTGAGGATTTTTGAAATGGACAAAAAAAAATCAGGTTTTGCCAAGAAAATATGCTTATCAACATATCAGACAATATCAAATCAAAAGCAGACAGCACCACAGCAGACTGCTCGACTTCCACATCCATGAGTGAGGACGCTCTGCTTAGCCACTCACTCATGTTTAAGCAATGCAGTGCAGCAGCTGCAACTAAACATCTTTCATCTATAGACATCTATCTTCAACCTGTCTGCCAATTTCAGCTTATTTCCTCTGTAAACACAGAAATGACCTCGTACATTCATTCAATTCAACACCTTGATACACAACAATTGCTATGAGCAAGCAATGGAGCAGATGGGGTGGGGCGAGAGGAAGAGTGAGACTGAGGAAAAAAACAATGAAGCATGAGCAGGTGAATGGGTGGACATAACAAACATGCAGATAAGTCTAAAGTTTCAGGTGAAAGAAAATGTTGAATCTGTCACTCATATTTGAGCTCCTTTCACAAAGCATGTGTCCTCCAGTGACCTCTCACCTGGATGTGGCCTTCCTCCTGGCCTGTCTGCAGGCTGCTGTTGTTATTGCTGGGTGGGTTTGACTCAGTAGAGAGGATCTTCTTCTCCTCAGCGCCTCGTTCTTTGATGCACTGCAGACGTCTGGCACAGCTGAGCTGCTGCGAGAGCAGCGACTGGAGCTGGGCACGCTCAATGGAGCCCAACAGGGTCATTGACTCTGGGAGAGGAGGAAGAGGGAAGATGAGGATAAAAAGGGGCGAAGGAGCAGTTTTTTATGTGAGATAAGGGAAGAGTGTGTAAACTTGTTTTAGAAATAAGGAGTGAGCTAACTGTGGCGATCCCAACCATGTCCTTAAGGCATGTCAAAAAAAATAATATAGGTCACACTGTACACCATGCAGGATACTCCAGGTTTTTGGCTCTGGTAGATTAGAAAAATACTATTTTATGTTTGTTAAACTTTGGCATTTTTTTCACAGCAAGTAATATGGGAAAAAATGATATGTTTTTTTGCAACAGGTTGCATAAAGCCAGTTAGAGACTGTGTACATTTTTTTTTAACAAGGACGGGCGTCAGTGGGAGTGGGAGCTGTGTAGGAGTTAGTTTTCAACTAAAACGTTTAACTATGATCAAAACTGAGCAGAAGCTCCAGTTCTCTGTCACCTCCATTAGACTCTTTTATTCATGTTATGAAAACTGCTGAATAATGGTAAATAACAATGAATCAAGGTTATTCTTCCTTATTGTTATTTAGTTGTGTTGGTCAGTAGCATAAAAGCACTAGAGCTGTGGTCTTGAATTAGAACTATGTGCCGCAGAGTTATGAATAAATGAACCCTGTAAAGCCTGACACATTTAGTCACAAACTTAAGGTTCAGTAAAATTTGGTAAACCTAGCATTTGAGGTTTTTACTTGTTTTTGGTCCACTCAGTTGTCGCTGTGGTCCGCACATTACCATCTGTCCAAAGAGACCATTTATACTGTCATTTTTAATTCACACGCTTTGAACCAAATATTAAAATGATGGAGTTTTAGGTTTCTTCATATCAAAGGAAACTGCTGAGTATATTGCAGGTTTTATCATAAAATGCAATATGAATATGAAGTATTAATGATGTTGTTTTGGGGCTACGGCTAATAGCCTGTTAAGCCCAAAGGGCTTTCTGAGGTTCTTGCTTGAAAATGACATGCCCAAAATGAATGGAGTATTTCTCTGCAATTACAAACTCTGTGTCAAGAATCTTGGTATCAAAATAAAGCTAACACTTGTGAGATTTCGTCAGAGGTAATAATATTACAGGAGATGTTACTGTGTAAAAGTTACCGAGTTACTATAGAAATATTCAGGCGTTGTGCATTTGTCCATTTTTGGCACACTTTGGACACCAGTTGAATTTTTTAGGTATTATACAGCAGACATTATTTAATTTCATTTACATGCCTAAAAATGCTTGTTTTTTTGAATATTATTGAAGAATTACCAACACAGTCACATAGAGCGGGCCCATTCTCCGTGCACCACAGACAGTTTAAATGGCCTCTGGCCCTTAAAACTATGAGGGCCTCTAGCTTCGGCTTCTATTGGCTGATTTGCATGATCGACACCTCTTTTTAATCATTTGAGCCAATAGAATCACAGTAATGGTGCCACGTTCACGTCACTTCCACTAATCAGAAGTTGCAAGGCCAGACCCCACATGGCCCTAAATTTACAACACGTGGCGTCCAGTCACATGTCTTTAACTGGGTCAAAAATGGCAATTGTGAAGGAACTGGCTCTGATGCATCATGTTAGCACTCCTGTTATGAGGAGCCACAGCGGCTATCGGCTACCGATGAAAAACAACAGAGGTCGATGTCGATATTTGAATAAAAGACTTGACGTCACAGAGGGTTAAACTGCTGTTCATCCTCTTTGCCCCCGGTACCAGGGGCACGGGGGTCAAGAGGATGGCAAGCAACTTTACACAGTGGTAGCTTTAGGTACTCCTAGAAAGCCACAGAAAGAGAATGATAATATTAAAAAACACGATTCTAATAGATAAAGTCATGTTAAAAACAGACGTATCTATTGTTCATGTATGTGTTTATTCATGGGGGTAGTGAGTTATCACTTCATATGAACATCACAGTGTGTAGCAGTGACTTACCAGCTGATTTGAGCAGGGGTAGAGCCTTTAGTCGACTTTTCATTAGGATGTTTAGCAAGTCTCTGTAGCTGCAGCTGAGTGTGATGTACTGCACGTCGCGCACCATAATGTCCTCCACACGAATGTTATACACCCTGAAATGAGAACGGGGAGGATTATTAAGTTGCCGTAGAGAGGAAGGACTCGCGTGAGTAGGAAAAAAATGAGATTAAAAAGGAGGATGGAGCCATGAACGTAATTTTAAACATTTTTCTTTGAATGGTTTGCCCTTGCCAAAGACAAACTGTCAACTTCAGGTGGATCTATAACCACTCCCCTCCAAATACAACACTGAAATCACATCAGGATCAGGATCAGCTGCCAGTCAGTAGATTCTTGTTTAATTCCATGCAACTCCATTTTAATGGGAGGAGAATCGGGCCCAGTGAGGAGCAGCCAACCGCTGTGACTGTTGGTTTTCATCTGACCGGCTTCGACTTGAACATCGAACAAGACAACTTTATGAAGTTTGTATCATTTCAGTCACCAAATACCTGATCAGATATTAACTTAGTATTGTTTATGTACATTGATTTCAAGCATTTCCAAATGTTCTTAATTACCTACATAATATGTTTGTGTTTTTTTGTGTTTTTTTGGGGTGGGGTGGGGGGGCAGTTATTATTAGCTTTTTGTTTAACAGTTAAAATTATTCTTGTTTGATGTTTCCCACTTCTAGTTTTTCAAAAGGCCAAAACCTATTTATCATGAGGGTTGTGTGCTTGTGTTTCTCCAGTGTATACATACTCGTGCTGACCCCAGCCCAGCTCTGGGAGGTAGGGAAGCTTCTTTATCTTGATGATGGAGTCATAGATGGAGGGCTGCAGGGACTGGGCCACAAGGTTGGCCAGGACCACTGCTATCAGGGCCGGCAGAAGGTGGGAGATCTGTCCAGTCAACTCAAGCACCATCACCACGGTGGAAAATGAGTGGCTGACTGCTCCGGACAAAGCTGCAGCACCTTTCGTTGGGAAGAGGAACAGCGAGAGAAATTACTGCTTAAATGTGTTGTTTTCTTTGTCATGGTTCTGGGTCTTTGACCTTGCTTCTTGTGGTATTTTTGGATGCATGATTCTTTTCATTAAGTTGATTTAATTTCAGGGTTTTTTTTGTTCAGTCTTGAGTATTGTTTGGTTAGGTCTCTGAGTTTATTTGTTTTAGTTTCAGTTTCACTTTTTATTTGTCATACGCACACACACACACATACATATATATGTATGTATGTATGTATGTATGTATATGTATGTGTGTATATATATATATATATATATATATACACACACACATATACAGTCAGGTCCATAAATATTGGGACATCGACACAATTCTAACATTTTTGACTCTATACACCACCACAATGGATTCCAAATGAAACGAACAAGACATGCTTTAACTGCAGAGTGTCAGCTTTTATTTGAGGGTATTTACATCCAAATCAGGTGAACGGTGTAGGAATTACAACAGTTTGCAAATGTGCCTCCCACTTCTTGAGGGACCAAAAGTAATGGGACAGAATAGGAACCATAAATCAAACATTCATTTTTTAATACTTGGTTGCAAATCCTTTACAGTCAATCACAGCCTGAAGTCTGGAACACATAGACATCACCAGACGCCGGGTTTCATCCCTGGTGATGCTCTGCCAGGCCTCTACTGCAACAGTCTTCAGTTCCTGCTTGTTCTTGGGGCATTTTCCCTTCAGTTTTGTCTTCAGCAAGTGAAATACATGCTCAATCGGATTCAGGTCAGGTGATTGACTTGGCCATTGCAAAACAGTCCACTTCTTTCCCTTCAAAAACTCTTTGGTTGCTTTTGCAGTATGCTTTGGGTCGTTGTCCACCTGCACTGTGAAGCGCCGTCCAATGAGTTTTGAAGCATTTGTCTGAATATGAGCAGATAATATTGCACAAAACACTTCAGAATTCATTGTGCTGCTTTTGTCAGCAGTCACATCATCAATAAATACAAGAGAACCAGTTCCACTGGCAGCCATACATGCCCACGCCATGACACTTCCACCACAATGCTTCACTGATGAGGTGGTATGCTTAGGATCATGAGCAGTTCCTTTCCTTCTCCATACTCTTCTCTTCCCATCACTCTGGTACAAGTTGATGTTGGTCTCATCTGTCCATAGGATGTTGTTCCAGAACTGCGACGGCTTTTTCAGATGTCGTTTGGCAAACTCTAATCTGGCCTGCCTGTTTTTGGGGCTCACCAAAGGTTTACATCTTGTGGTGAACCCTCTGTATTCACACTGGTGGAGTCTTCTCTTGATTGTTGACTCTGACGCACATACACCTGCCTCCTAGAGAGTGTTCTTGATCTGGCCAACTGTTGTGAAGGGTGTTTTCTTCACCAGGGAAAGGATTCTTTGGTCATCCACCACAGTTGTGTCCCGTGGTCTTCCTAGTTTTTTGGTGTTGCTGAGCTCACCAGTGCGTTCCTTCTTTTTGGGAATGTTCTAAACAGTTGTTTTGGCCACGCCTGATGTTTTTGCTATCTCTCTGATGGGTTTGTTTTGTTTTTTTCAGCCTAATGATGGCTTGCTTCACTGGTAGTGACAGCTCTTTGGATCTCATCCTGGCAGTTGACAGCAACAGGTTCAAAAAGCAAACAGCACACTTGAAATGAACTCTGGACCTTTTATTTGTTCATTGTAATTGGGGTAATGAGGGAATAACACACACCTGGCCATGGAACAGCTGAGAAGCCAATTGTCCCATTACTTTTGGTCCCTTAAGAAGTGGGAGGCACATATACAAACTGTCATAATTCCTATACTGTTCACCTAATTTGGATGTAAATACCCTCAAATAAAAGCTGACAGTCTGCAGTTAAAGCATGTCTTGTTCGTTTCATTTGGAATCCATTGTGGTTGTGTATAGAGCCAAAAATGTTAGAATTGTGTCGATGTCCCAATATTTATGGACCTGACTGTATATACACACATATACACACATACATATGTATGTGTGTGTGTGTATATATGTGTGTGTGTATGTATGTATGTATATATATATATATATATATATATATATATATATATATATACACACACATATACACACAGAAATCAATTATTTTTGTAGAATATTTAAATAGATTCAACATCTTTCTTCAACAGAATTGCAGACTGCACAGATGGTACCTTCCCAAAGGAAAAAGTACTATTGCTTACTAGGGTATATTAGACTTAGTGGAGATATCATCTGAATTTCTGGAGCAGGACCACTCCTCCTTCACGCCCATCAGATTAAAACTTTGATTGTAAGATTCATGTCACGGTTGGACGGTCCTCCCCAGACGACCTGCGTGTTTATTTGTGATGTGTGTGCGCCTTCCTCTCTTTCTCTCTCCCTCCCTATTCTGCGGGTCTGGCTATGCCTAGGAGCGGCGCCTCTGAGAGAGTGAGAATGGCCGACCTCTGACCCAGAAGTGTAATCTTCAGCTCCAGCTGCCGCTAATCATTCCTCACAAAGCGTAGGTATTTAACGGTGTGTCCAGACGGCAGTCGACGCTGGATTGTACTCGGAGCTCGGTAGCTAAGTGTGCTCGTGATCTTGTAACCCGCATAGCAAGGCAAGCCTTCTTATCCGCTGTTGTGTTTGCTCGTCTCTCAGGTGGAGAAGTACGGGACGGAGGAGTGGAGAAAAAGGATTCACTGGTGTTTTCGGGAGGAGGAACTCACACGGAAGGAGTGCACACAGACCTCACGGGGAAACTCACCTTCACCACTTTTGGGAATTGAGAGAAAGGACATTGTTGGATATCACGCTGTTTAAAGACTGTATTTCAAGCACTGTAAATAAACGCACTGTCTGCTTCAACCCAGAACTCCGCGCCTGAGTCCATACCTTCCATTAGCCGTGACAATTCAGATAATTATTTATTAAAAGTTTGCAGACTTCCTGCTTCCTGCCTTTATGACCTTTTTTGGGCAGGAGGTCACACAAGTGCACCCCCAAACACAAACACAAACACACACACACACACACATACACACACGTGCTTACACATGCACACACATACACACATAGCACCTTATCTTTTAGAACCATGGGGGGGGGGAGAGGGGTTACAATGGGTGGTGCTTGTGTGTACTGTATGTACTGGTGTGGTTTGTGGAGCTGAAAGGACACAGCTGGAACGCTTTGGAAAGAAGAAGTGTCTGGAGCACAGAAAATCATTTTTGGAAAAGTCCAAGCTATGTGCATCAGGTCCTTTGTGTGCTACAGTTGTGCCAAAAACCCAGTTGCAGCATGGCAGACCCACAACTAGCCTAGCCAGTTGAGGCACTAGTTCAAATGGTGACCATACAGTGTGACTTTCGTGGCCTTCTGCAGGACTAGTCCAAGTGCCAGATGGATGTGGTGGAGAGCCTAGCTGTAGGGTTGGCTCCTTGCTGGCACCACCACTACTCCCAATGTGGAGGTGACCCTATACCACATGGGAGAGGGTGCACTTAAGGAAGACTGGACACTGTGGCTGCTGCCTCTGCTGATGAGGAAGCTCAGCTGGCGGCTCTCAGCTCACTTGTGATGGCAAGGGGTTGTTTTGCAGATGGCCAATGGGAAAATGTTGACCAGCTGGAGCTCACACTGAAGGACCACTGCCAACGATTCACAGGAGACTTGACGGGGCATAAGGACCGGCCGTACTCTTATGCCAGACGGCTTGTTAGGCGCGGTTGCCAGGTAACTACCGCTCTGTAGCTGTAGCACAGCCCTGGCTCTGGTGGAGACGGGGGTGCTCGAACACTTTGTGGAGGGGCTCCCCGCTCGAACATTGGAGTGGGTCTGTAGCCAATATTTCCATTGAGACAGCCACAGAGCAGATCAGTTTTCGGCGGAGCATTTGCAATGGAAGTCCACAGTCCTGGAGCGCCTGAGGCAGGTGGGGCTCTTAGCCAACCCGAAGATGTGTACAGTTGGACAGAGGTACAGTATCTATCTGCAGGCAACCTTCAGATAGAGAAAACAACAGCCATCGTATCCTGCCCATGTATGTTGCAAGACCACAGAGGAGGTGAGGTGGTGTTTGGGGAATGCTGATTCTACCGCTGGTTTGTTCCTGGTTTTGTGGATCAAACTAGCCCCATTAACTGATCTCACCCAAAAGAGTGGCCCAGATCTGGTCCAGTTGATGGTGACGCACCAGGTAGCATTTTTGCAGGTAAACAAGGTTGCCCTGCTGCGCACTCCTAACCTTTCCCTTCGATTTATTCTGCAGACTGATGCCTTAAACCAGGGGTCTCAAACTCGCAGCCTGTGGGCCATTTGCGGCCCACGTCACCTCTACTTCTGGCCCGCATATTGATGTGAAGAAATAATTTTAAAAAGCGACTATACGAAAAATGATTTAATACGATGGCAGAGTGTTTAAGGCATGGCCCTTTAAGACTGTAGCCTCGTGGGCGGTGTAGTCCTTGCTGCAGGGAGAACGTGTGGGACCGCCCCTCCCGCTGTGTGAGCGTGAGGGAGGGAGAAAAAGGAAAGTGAAAAGTACGAGGTGCTACTGAGCAGAAACGGGAGCTGGAAGCATGTCAATATAAAAATAACCACTGCAGCCAAAAAGAGTGCCTGACGAGCCCAGTAAGCTATTAAGACTCGACTGTACACTGTGTTCGTGTTTTCTGTTGGAGCAGCCTTTCAACGCCTCTCTCTGTCTCTCGCTAGCAAGGTTGACCCAGACAGTAAAGCTAGTTCCCGGCTACGAGCCCGACACGGAACCCGAGGTATTAGCCAGAGGTCTCCTTACCATGGTTCGGAGCCGCGGACCTGGCCGAGGTAACAAGAGAGTGCAAACATGTTGAGGGCTGTGTTAGTTCAGTGAGAGATTTATTTGGAAAGAAAACAATTTTCACTTGCAGTCGAAAACTAATGTGTACGCTTATGCCTGCATTTTTATTTTGTTAAATACAAACACAATTGTAGCAAAAGTGCTGCCACGTGTCTGGCCAGAAAGAGCTGTTTATTTGGTAGTTCAGTGAAACTACTGTACTATACTGTACTATACTGCTGAGTGACCGTCTGCTGCTCGTCAAATACATTTCATTGCAATGTTGACCCTGCGCTAACTTGCATATGACAAATGAAACTGAAACTGAAAGGCTTCAGATAGTTAAGAGTGAGAAAAAAATTGCGTTCATGTTTGCAATTTTGTCTTGTTACACAATATTTGGGATTAAATAAAACAAACAAAACACCACATTTTAGGAAATATTAGTGGGTGTTTTTGTTTTTTTGTACTACTTGGACACTAAAGTGGCCCTCCAATGAGATGACGGTGCCAGAAGTGGCCCGCGGCTCATTTGAGTTTGAGACCCCTGCCTTAAACAGATGGTTGGGGCAGCTTTGTCCCAGCAGGTGAGGGGGCTTGACTGTCTGGTCATTTATATAAGCCAGAAGCTGTCTGAGCGGGAAGGTAGATACAGCTCCGTGGACTAGCAGTATCTGGCAATACAGTGGTTGGTTGACCCTCTTCATTACTACCTCCTGGGCGACCCTTTTTTCCTCTGTTCAGATCATGCGCGACTACAGTGTCTCCACTGGAAAGCAAAAGTGTCTGAAACATTCACGAAACTCCCGAGGTGTGTGCATAGGGTTCTTTGTGAGCTACAAGAGTCTTCCAAAACGTTAAGAATGTTATTTTATTTACTTTGTACCAAAGAAAGTATTTGTCATTTTAAGTAGAATGTAGTCAGGAGAGAGTCGCTAACTTACCCACCACGGCGTAGCCTCCTGGCACTATGGGATAGATAGCATGACCTGCATGAATGCCTTCTGGGAACCAGAATGCCATGCATTCTCCAACCAGACGCCCCAAGCCTGCCCCTGAAATGTGGAAGGAGATAGAGATTCACAATCAGTATGTGGCTGTTTATCAAAATCAGCAGTTCTTAGACTTGCAAGAATTTTCAAACATGTGAAAATGAAGGAGTTCACAGATTTTAGTCTTGGAAAAGGCTGACTGGGGAACCAAGAACTCAGTCTCTACAGGACTGGAAACAGTGAGTTAAGTGTCACCAGGCTGGTGAACAGAAAACCCAGTGATATATTCTGCTGACTCAAAGACCTAAAAGTCACCTTGAACATTGTCCAATTCTGAGACAATAATTTCACTTTGCTGTCAGCTTCACAAACACCAAAATCATTGAAATAATCTCAGCTCAAAAACACCCATTTGCACCCATTTCTGTTATTCAGGCGGGGACAGCTGACGCCCAGCTGTTGCCAGTGCTTGTCCTGTCTTCCAATGTGAGGGCAGCGGTAACCCAGCCTACTCCTGCACCCGCACCTACTCGGGTGGGATTGCCATTCAGTCTGCTCCAGTACCCATGCTGGTCCCCAGGGTGAAGCCAGCCAAGACACGGTTGCCTATAGCTTACCCCTCAGCTTGAAATGACGAAATGCAATATCCCAGAATCCATTTCGTCCAAAACTCAAACGATGCAGTGGTGGAGGAACACAGAGTGGCAGAGTTTTAAATATTACTCTTTCTGGGTCACAAAATAAACTTTTAAGATATTTTCATGCAAGAATGGTGCTGTGTAAACTTCTAATATCTGCTCGATTTATCAAGACATCACATATTTGCATAAGTGCTCTAATGTTTTCGGAGATGCCTGTTACCCACCAGCTGATGCATAGCTGTACTGGCCATCGCCCACCGGGTGATTTTTCATTTTTATGTTTGTTTTTGTAATGGTATTGTATGTGTATGTATATATATATATATATATATATATATATATATATATATATATATATATATATATATATATATATATATATACACAACTACAATTTTTATTTATTAATCTCTGGCTGTCTTCAGCTGGGCCTTTTATCCTGTTTCTCTCCCCTCACAGTCATGGCAAATGACTGTTCACCCCTGAGCCTTGTGTTAACCCCTTCAAATGTGTTTCATCTGTTCTTCTTCACAGAAAAACACACATCTTACCAATGACAAGTACTGGCATGAAGGCTCCATAGGGCACTGGCATGGTGATGGCCAAGGCACACATCCAGAACTAAAAGAAGAAGAAGACGTCAACAGAAAGAATAGGGTGACATTTCAGGAGCTGCAGGGTATTATCTGGTGTGTTTCTAGATTCCAGCTCACCACAAGGCAGACCGCAGTCTAAAACCAGATGCTATTTTATACAGACCTTGATCTATTTGATTTCAATGCGCGATTTCTGTTTTACTCTGCTCAAAGTTTTTTAGATTTACTGTAGGGTTATTTCAATTTGCACTGCTTTTTTCTATAGGCTTATTGTAGGCAGTGTGTGCACACAGGAGATGCACAAATTGGTCACATGCATTGTAGCTTGCATAGTAAATTGACTGAGGAAGTTTTCTCTGACCAGACATCCTTAAATTTCAGTTGAATAGCCTTGGTCTAAATCACGGGTCGGCAACCGTTCTGATAATGAGTAACATTATCAGAACGTTTCCTCAGAAGTCAATGTGCCATATCAACCATTGCATTAGCAATCATGCTCAACAGTTCCACGCTATATAGAACAACTTTATAGAACTATATTTGTTCGCAGATGTTGGCAAAGTGCAGATCAGCTGTTTTAAACAAAAAGCAAATAAAAAAACACTTTTTATCCAAAACAAGAACTCTATAACAGCAAGGGAACTGTACAACAGAAAATACAAATGCTATTTATGGTCTACTCACAACAGTGATAAGGAAAAATACTAAGGCTTGTTTGTTAACACATGTTATTGTGGTCTATGGTCTCCCACTCAGAGACACAGGTCTCCAAGTGTCCGGCCGCCAGACGGCTACGGGAGGCGCTGAGAACATTATTTGTGTGATAGAAAGTCTGCTCACACAGATATGTGGAGCCAAATACTGTCAATAAGGCCTGTGCAATGCTCTGAAGACAGTTAAACTTGTCAGGTAGTGATGTCCAGCAGGTGAAAATGCACGAGACAAATCCAGCTGCCCATTAAAGCTTTCTGGTTTAATCAGAAAAGAAAACATTGGTCCATACACCTGAAAGCCCAAAAGATGCATTGTGAATTCGTGGTGTTGATGCTGCGCTGAGCAGACAGCTCCTGTACGTTTGAAGTGTTGGAATGTGGAAGTGGCACAACTAATGTAAGCTAATTAGTGATGTGCACCAGTGGCCCGGCCATAGATTATTTTTTTCATGCACCTTCTCAGATTAATTCACTGTGTGCCGTGCCATCATTTAACCCTTTGCCCAGGGTTGCCGACCCCTTTAGAGTCAAAATGAAAGCCTAGTTGGATCATCTTCTTATGTTAAGATGTTTGGAACCATTAACCATAAAATAATCATTCAAAGTTTCTTATTCAAAGACAAGAATGCAGCTTATACATTTAACATTGACATCAGCTCACTAGCAAGATCGGTGTGACAGAGCCAATATCAGTGTGCACCTGACACTCCTACACCATGATAGAAAATCATGTCCTACCTTCAGTGTTCTTTAAATGCATGTGTGCTGCACACACAGCTTTCAGACCAACCCTAGTATCATAGCAAAGCGTGTAATACATAGAGTGGTCCACTGTTTCCATTTCACACTTTGCCTCTCCAAAGCATGAAATGGACATGCATGCAGTAGTTGCAGTCGCAGTAAGCTGCAGCACCAGCAGAGGGAGATATTTTCTTTCCAGCAAATAAAATTGTCATGGGAAAGCTTTTAAAAAGACATTAATAACACATTCACATGTAAATAAATGTGGACCTCTGGATTAAAAAGGGGGGATAGCACCCCGTGTATGTATAATAAATCTTGTCAGGAATTGTGTATGAATTTAACATACTTTACATAGAATGACAAATTCATTTTATACATTATGGAAACTTGCAGACAGACACATTTACTAGCATAAATCAAACCTACAGCTTTGTACATATATTTTCACCTTACCCTCATTATGGTGAAAAGGGCCAGTGTGCCGAAGACGGTGACTTGTGGGTGCATCCAGACTCGTGCGTTTCCAATGTAGTCAAACTCTTCAGCGATGCCGTCTTTAGTCCATGTGCGGTTGTCCAGTAATGTCACCAAAGCCTCATTCTGTGTCAGCTGGAAAAATTGGAAAATTAAACAAATGAAAAAAATACAATTACTACGACTGTGACTGAGTCGGAGCCCTTTCACAGGTAATAGAAACAGAAACACATAGATTTCCATGTTTGAGCAACTGTCATTCGTGTTTTTGTTACTATTTCATTCAAAGTCTAAGGAGCTTGGAAAGAAAAGCGTCTGGACTTCTTTGGGTTGCTTGAAGACGTTTCACCTCTCTTCCGAGAAGCTTCTTCAGTTCTAAGGTCAAATGGTCGAGAGTCCCAGATTTAAACCCAGTGGGAGTTTCCCCCCAAAGAGGGACAAAGGACCCCCTGATGATCCTCTACCTAATCACATGAGCCAAGGTGTGAAAGTGGGTGTGGGTCCCAATCAGCCAGGGTTTCAGGTGTGCTCATTGTGAAACCTGGCCCCACCCTATCATATGATGTCCTGAGGTCAGATGGCCCAGGATGTGAGTGGGCGTTAAGGCGTCTGTGAAGGATCTCAAAACTGGATTATAGATGGCAGACAGTTGGTGTCATAAACCACCGCCTCTGTTCAAAGATGGTCGCTCACAGTGGACATAGATGGCCTCTTTCACTCCTCTTTCAAACCATCTGTCCTCTCTGTCCAAAATGTGAACATTGGCATCCTCCAAAGAGTGACCTTTATCCTTAAGATGCAGATGGACTGCTGAGTCTTGTCCTGTGGAGGTGGCTCTTCTATGTTGTGCCATGCGCTTGTGAAGTGGCTGTTTGGTCTCTCCAATGTAGAGGTCTGGGCACTCCTCGCTGCACTGTACAGCATACACCACATTGTTAAGTTTGTGTTTTGGAGTTTTGTCTTTAGGGTGAACCAGTTTCTGTCTGAGTGTGTTGCTGGGTCTGAAATGCACTGGGATGTCGTGCTTGGAGAAAACTCTCCAGTTTCTCTGATACACCGGCTACATCGGGGATGACAACGTTGTTGCGTCTGTCTTTCTTATCCTCCCTCGCTGGTGTCTGACCTTCTTTTCTGTGCATCTTTGCTGACTTTATAAATGCCCAATTAGGATAACCACATGTTTTAAGTGCTTCCTTTACATGTGTGTGTTCCTTCTTTTTCCCTTCAGGCTTAGAGGGAACATGTTCTGCCCGGTGGTGTAGGGTCCTGATTACTCCAAGTTTGTGTTCCAGAGGGTGATGGGAGTCAAAGAGGAGGTACTGGTCCGTGTGTGTGGGCTTCCGGTAAACTTCAATGTTGAGCCATGCACATTGAAGAGAATGGCAACCTCAACATTGAAGTTCACCGGAAGCCCCCACACACACGGACCAGTACCTCCTCTTTGACTCCCATCATGGTTTGAAAGAGGAGTGAAAGAAGCCATTTACGTCCACTGTGAGCGACCATCTTTGAACAGAGACGGTGGTTTACGACACCAACTGTCTGCCATCTATAATCCAGTGTTGAGATCCTTCACAGACGCCTTAACGCCCACTCACATCCTGGGCCATCTGACCTATGGACATCACATGATAGGGTGGGGCTAGGTTTCACAATGAGCTCACCCGAAACCCTGGCTGATTGTGACCCACACCCGCTTTCACACCTTGGCTCATGTGATTAGGTAGAGGATCATCAGGGGGTCCTTTGTACCTCTTTGGGGGGACACTCCCACTGGGTTTAAATCTGGGACTCTCGGCCATTTGACCTTAGAACTGAAGAAGCTTCTCGGATGAGAGGTGAAACGTCTTCAAGCAACCCAAAGAAGTCCAGACGCTTTTCTTTCCAAGCTCCTTACACTATGATGACCTGGATGACTGATAACCTTCACAGACCCATTTCATTCAAAATTCAGTGTTTGGCTTGAAACCCTAGAAGATAATTTCTAATGGTTTCAATATTATCCTTTTATTTAACATTAGCATTTCCATGATGTGTAATCCACAGAAAAATGGCAATTTTTAATTTTTTGAGTTAGTTGATGATGTATTTTATTATACAATGAATGACTTTAATTTAGCAAGAACGGGCTGAATTTTAAGTCTTATTGATATATCAATAATTTGGTATATCAATAATTAAACGATTTAAGGTGGATGAAGACTGTTTTTAAACCATACAACATGTATGATATGTAAATCATCTTTAGATACATTTCAAAATTAGCTTAATTAGAATAAAGAGAAAAAACCCTGCACATTTAAAAAAAAATTCTTTGATGTAACTCTACTGTAATAACTGTAGAGTGATGAGTATATGTAATAAAAATAATATATGGCTAATGGGCTTTGTGAACCTACCTCTCCAGCCATAAATTGTCCAAAACCAGAAGGAAACAATAGTGACGAAATGAGGAAAGAGACGATTACTGGATACACAAGACATCTAAGAGCATAGATATATAACAGAAAGAACAAGTAAGCAAGGGTAAAACAATAAAATGCTTTAAAACAATAACATAAAACAATAAACAGGGAATAATGCATGTCTAACAATTACTGAGAAAACCATAGTTATTTACGCATCAGTGAAAAAGCAACGTAAAGCCAATCACTATATTATATTTATTTTTATAGGTACATTTTTCCTTTATTTTACGAAAGTTTGTTTAACTTAAAATAATACACTTACAGGCCACCTTGTTAGGTATACCTATGAAAATTATTTTTAAGGCAAATCTCAAATTATCCAGTCGCATGTGGAGTTTAGAGCTTTACCATATCATTCTGTCAATCTATGATTTGTCATTTCTTCCTTTTAAATGAATATAAGAAACTGGAATTTTGTGCACAGGTTTGAATGTGTTTTGGGTTTGCTCTAATACACATAGGGTCGAAAGTATGCAGAGAGGGACACAAATATACATATGCCCCTATTACAGTTTTTCTCGATTGCTTAAACACTTTTCTTGAAACTATGACTCGTATTCTCAAAACAGTAAACACAAATCCATAACGTCTCACCCAATTTCCCAAACACTGTATTTTCAGGTCAAAATGAAGCTCTACACTCAAAACCATTCACTCTTGCTGAAAAAACAAACTTTGCCCACAGACATCACACACAAGGCCTCAAAAACACACACACTACAACATAGTCTTACACATTGGTGCAATAAATTTAAAACAATATTTCAAAAACTGGCAAGTTATGTTGCTTGTGGTTCTTCCCCTCAAAAACCTTTTCACATCATGAACACAAAAGATCCAATGTACATACAGTAGCACATTTTTATTCATGTACCATACAGTACAACACACATCAAAAACATTATTCCACCTCAGCATCCTGTCTGTGGTCTGGGTCAGGCCCGGGAATCTCATCCACATCACAGGCTATATTGGCCCTGGCCAGGCAGCGGGGGTAAAATCCTCTCGCATGCCTGATCCACCACTGGCATGCATCTACTGATATGTATAGGCAGGCTTCTTCCACGACCCGGAGGAGGTGAACACGGACATAAGGTTCTCTGTCATACACTTTCTACCGCCACGCCGAAAATAACTCCTCTATTGGGTTTAGAAAGGGAGAGTATGCAGGCAGAAAGATGTTAGAAAACCTTGGGTTATTGGTAAACCAGTCATGAACCAGAGCAGTGTGATGGAAGCTGACATTACACCAAACAACAGCATAGTGAGGCTGCTCTGGCTGTGCTGGTTCACTGTAGTCCAGCTGGAACATATGTTGTCTTAGACCATCAAGAAAAGCAAGGAGAAGCATAGTGTTATAGGGTCCTAGAATGGCATGGCGGTGGAGTACCCCTCGTTGGCTGATGGCTGCGCACAGAGTGACATTCCCTCCACGCTGACCAGGGACATTTACAATAGCCCAATGGCCAATTATGTTCCTCCACCTCCTCCTTGGTGTCCTAGACCTCCTTTTCCTCCTCAACCTCTTCCTTTGCATCTCTTTGAATCCATTGTTTCAAACCTGAATGAGTTTCTGATTGATGTGTGATAAATTTTGACTCGTAGTGTTTCCACTTGGTTAATTGTGTGCTAATTGAGCTCAAGCTGTGCTGACTTAAGTTAACATTATTGAATGCAAGTGCTTTCTAAATGGCCACATGGTGTAAGCACTGAAAAATGTAGGGATTTGTGTGTAGAGTTTTGCAGTAACAGTTCACCACATCTGACTCATGTGTTAAAGCAGGGGAATAGTGTTTATAGTTCAGGGAAACGGGTGTGGTTTTTGAAAAATAGCATTATGGTTTTGAAATTTTAGTTCAAAAGATTGGTTATAGTGTTTAAGCAATCGAGAAAAACTGTAATATTTGGTCGAATGTGTTTTAACAGTTGAACTTCGACTAGACTCTTGGTAGCTTAACTGAAATCTATAGCTTGACCACATGGACAAGCCAAATGCCCTATGGAGAAAAGCATTAATGTCTGATGACCAAACATTGAGCTGGCTGGCTATAATGACAAGCGGTATGTTTGAAGGAGTTAATGTGAACGGCACCAACTGTCAAACATGCCCTGGGTCTTTTTTGCTGCCAGTGGTACTGGCACATTATACAAAGTCAGTGGAATAATGAAGGAGGAGGACTACCTCCATATTCTTGAACTTCACCTGAAATCAATAGCCAGATGTATGAAACCTGGATATAGCCCGGTGAACACACATCAACACTCGTTTGGAATAGGTAAAGTGGTCTATCATTAGAAGGCTTCAGGAAATGCTTTCCTAAAGTCTCAACCTATGCTTCAAAGTTGGGTCCATTTTATTATGTCTGACTGTGCTGTGCAGGCTTCTAGAGTTACATGGTTAAATTAAGAGTAAATTATAAGTGAAACTATAAAATGCATTTTCTGAAGAAATGGAAGTGTGGATGCTGATAGCTGAATGTTTTAAGCTGAAAGAAAATAATTGCTGAATGTTAAGTTAAAAATGTTGAATGAGCTGGAAAATACAGAATTTTTCACCTGAA
This sequence comes from Pelmatolapia mariae, assembly GCF_036321145.2. NCBI lineage: Eukaryota > Metazoa > Chordata > Actinopteri > Cichliformes > Cichlidae > Pelmatolapia > Pelmatolapia mariae. Next base: position 220,224 of record NC_086239.1, on the reverse strand, counting down.
AACAAAAGTGCAGAACTGTTGAAAGTTGACATTTACACAGAAGAAGTTGAAAAGTACAGGGTGGGCCATTTATATGGATACACCGTAATAACATGGGAATGGTTGGTGATATTAAAGTCCTGTTTGTGGCACATTAGTATATGTGAGGGGGAAAACGCCTCAAGATGGGTGGTGACCATGGTGGCCATTTAGAAGTCGGCCATCTTGGATACAACATTTGTTTTTTCAATAGGAAGAGGGCCATGTGACACATCAAACTTATTGGTAATGTCACAAGAAAAACAATGGTGTGCTTGGTTTCAACGTAACTTTATTCTTTCATGAGTTTTTTTTTACAAGTTTCTCTTTGTTCACAGCCATTGACATGTCGAAGAGGTTAACACGTGAGGAGCGGATCGTAATTGTGTTGATATCTGGTGAACGTAGATTTCAATGCAAGACACCTTACGAGACCACCCATCTCCCATGCTACAGTTAGCAAACTGCTTGCTAAGTTTCGTGAAACTGGTTCAGTGTTGGATTTGCCAAAATGTGGACGCAAGAAAACTGTCACTAATGAAGAAACGTCAGTGGCTGTCCTAGCTTCATTCAGCAAGAGCCCACAGCGTAGCATTCGCCGCATGTCACTGGAGAGTGGCATTAGTCGAACATCCCTTCGGCGGATATTAGCTACTCACAAATGGCACCCTTACAAACTCCAGCTACTGCAGCATCTCAACGAGGATGACCCAGATCGGCGCACAGACTTTGCAGAATGGGCAAAACAAAAATTGGAACAGGACCCTCAGTTCACGCAGAAGATTTTGTTCAGTGATGAGGCAAACTTTTATGTGAATGGTGAAGTTAACAAACAAAACCACCGCTATTGGTCTGACACTAACCCACACTGGATGGATCCCTCCAAGACTGCTGGAACAACAAAAGTGATGGTTTGATGTGGTATATGGGGTACAACGATAGTGGGTCCATTCTTCATCAATGGAAACCTCAAGGCCACTGGATATTTGAAATTGCTACATTATGATGTGTTCAATAAAGTTACGTTGAAACCAAGCACACCATTGTTTTTCTTGTGACATTACCAATAAGTTTGATGTGTCACATGGCCCTCTTCCTATTGAAAAAACAAAAGTTGTATCCAAGATGGCCGACTTCTAATTGGCCACCATGGTCACCACCCATCTTGAGGAGTTTGCCCCCTCACATATACTAATGTACCACAAACAGGACTTTAATATCACCAACCATTCCCATGTTATTACGGTGTATCCATATAAATGGCCCACCCTGTAGTTGAATATGTTTAAAATATACATTTGAAATATGTTGAGTAATGACAAAAGAAAATTTAGAGTCAGAAAACATCTAAATGAATACTGAATTTTTTTTTTTTTCAAAATTCCTTGAAAAATTTTGACTGGAATGGTCTGAGTGTTTCAGAAACTGCTGACGTAATAGAACTAGCCCACACAACCATCTGTGGGGTTCACAGAGAATGGTATGAAAAAGAGAAAGGTCTACAGAAAAACATGTTGACTGCAGACTGAAGCAGATGGGCTGCATCAGTTTTCCTGACAAGTTAACATGCTTGTCATAAATTTGCAACAATGCTTTGCACTGCCTCATATTAAAAAAATCCCAACTTACTTTTTCATGAGGAATGTGTTGAAGAGCTTCTGTTTCTTGATGAACAGGGCAATCCGTCGGTTTAGGTAGACAAACAAAGCCCCACCAAAACCACTGATAATACTGCAGAAAAAGAGAAAGAAGTTAATGCCTTGGAGACATTAAGAAATATGATTTTTATATTGAGGGACTAAATCTTGTTCTGCGGTTTTGCAGAACCTCTGCCCATCTTCACATCAGAGAAACTGCCTGGATGAGATCTTTTAATTCTTAATCTAAACTAATCACTTGCTTCCAACCAAGAGAATTGAGAATTATCGCTACTATCAACTTCAACATAAGCTATTGCTTAGCTCCTCCATAACCAATGGCTAAACAACACACCAATAAACACATTAAATGCCATTCTGAGTTGTTTGTTCTATTAATTTAACCATTACACTGTCCAAACCATGAATCAGTATATGGGATACAAAAGACCCAAATGCACAGACTGCACAAACATACCAAACTACAAACCAACAGAATGCTGCACCAATTATCACACCAAATTGCGACATCAACCCACAGAATCAAACTGCAGTCAACGGAAGGTTTCACCCCATGCTCACCCTATCTTTTTCCTCATCAAACACCAGGTGAGGTGAACAGGTGAGTGCACCCACATGTACTGCGTAATACCCACCCATGAGTCATGCCTCACCAGTGTTGAGGAGTAACGGAATACATGTACCGCCGTTACGTATTTAAAATACGTATTTAAAACACCACGCTAGGAGGAGGAGTTGGCCGTCCAACTGGGGTCTGGAATGTGGGGCCTCCCTGCTGCTGCGGAGTCGGGGCGTAACACCACCTAGGTCTGGGTGCAGTTTCCCCCTCCAGGGACAAGGGTACCTAGACCCGGGGCTTAGAGTACGCTTGGGGAGTGTGATTGTGTGTACAGCGTCTCTTTATGTCTGTCTCCACGTTGGTTGAGTGTGGAGTAATTGCCTATGAGAGCATGAGGGTGGGAATGGATGTTTGTATTTGAGTGTGCCTGTATGTCTGTGTCTATATGTCAGGTTGGGTATCAGACGCCACCTCTCTGGGGACATCTCAGGCCCTCCAAGGTTTGGAGGCCTATCTCCCCCCACCACTTCCCCTGCCGGTGGCGGACGCCCTCAGACATCGGTGCGTTGGTGGTTCTTTGTGTCCGGGGGTGGGCGCCCAGGTACACACCAGCTCACTCCTTGGTGGCTGCTTATCGGGGCCTGGAGCCTGGGGCTCGCTCGGGCCACTTCGGGGGTGGGGTGCCCTTGGCCTCTCGGCCTGGGACTCAATCACTCTGGCACAGCTGGCTGCCGGCGGAGCTCACGGGCACGTCACTGCAACCCCCCCTGGCTTCTGCTCCGCGGCTGCTGAGTGATCCCTCATCTGGGACTCTCCTCAGCTCTTTCTGGGACAGTGGCGCGGCTGCCCCTCTGTTGGTCTTCCTTGGTCTCTTGTGTTCTGGGGCCCTCTGGATGTCTGGAGTTTTGATCTCCTCCATACCTGCTTCATGCCCTGGAGGACGGGGCAGTGGCCCCCCACACCCTCTAGCAGATCATTACATGAAGGAACCTTTTAAAAACAAGCGCGTTCATGCTCACAGGTGTACACACGGGTGATCACACACACAAACTACACCCTTTTTGGCTCCTACCTCAAAGCACACTGTGCGCTGTCAATCTTACGTGCTGCACAATAATGTTTAATATTTAGTATTTACTGTCATATTCCCATATATCATTGTGATGTTGTTTATTCTATTACTCTCGTTTTCTTCTGCTTGTTTTCTTTTTTCTTTCTCAACAGGTGATCCAGGTGATCGATATATGTATTTTTTGTCTGCTTATTTTGTTGGTTTTTGTTTTTTGCCCTTTTCCCCTGTCCCTCTTCTCAGCTGTTTTTCTTTCTCCCCTTTCTTTCCCCCAGTCAAGTCTGTCCCGTATTCAGCAAGTGAAAATAAAATAAACAATAAAAGGTAAATCAAATGGACCATTACGGCAAGGCTGGGATGGTCCATTTGGTAAAGTAAATCCATTGGGCATCTTTCTTCGCCTTTAGACAATAATTCTGATGGCAAAAGAACCAAACGGGACAGGTTTAAAAAAAAAAAAAGAAAAAAAAACAAAAACAAAATATGAGTAACTGTATTCCGTTACAGTTACCGTTTAAAAAGGTGGTATTTAGAATACAGTTACTTTGTTGAAATAAATGGATTACACGGCGGTACTTTCCTGTTTCATATTGTCGCGGGTCAGGTCTGTTTGGGTTTTGTTTGACAGCTACGCTCTGTTGTTCCAGGCGGCAGCGTTACGGTTACCATGGTTACAGGGTGACGCGCTCTCTCTGCATGTTTCCTGGGTGAGAGAGAGAGAGAATGGACTGCCATACACGTTATGTGTCTGTGAGCGTGAGGAGGGAGAAAAAGGCGAGTAGAAAAGTACGAGCTGTCATCGAGCAGAAACGGGAGCTGGAAGCATGTAAATATAATAATAACCACTGCAGCCAAGAAGAGTGCCTGACACGCCCAGTTGTAAGTAAGCTATTAAGACTCGACTGTACACCATGTTCGTGTTTTCCTCCGAAACAATAAGTTCCGTTGGAGCAGCCTTTCAACACCTCTCTCTGTCTCTTGCAAGCAAAGTTGACCCAGACAACAAAGTAAAGCTATTTTTCGGCTACGAGCCCGACACCGTATTAGCCAGAGGTCCCTTTACTACGGTTCGGAGCTGCGGACCTTCAGTAATAGTAATAAATCACACAGCAATAGTACATTCATGTAGCTGTAAAAAGCATGATAATATATTAAGTAATCCAAAGTATTCAGAATACGTTACTCTCGTTGAGTAACGTAACGGAATACGTTACAGAATACATTTTGGGGGATGTAATCTGTAATCTGTAGTGGAATACATTTTAAAAGTAACCTTCCCAACACTGTGCCTCACAACCGTTTACCCATACAGTGACACCCAAAAACCAACCACCCAAAAAAGAAAAAAACTGTCTCATACATGAGCTAACATGTTTCATGAAATATTAACATATATACATATAATATTTGATATCTTTCAATGTTATATTGTGAATAAAATATTGATTTGAGATTTGCTAATAATTGTATTTCATTTTCATGTGTATTATACACAATTCACAATTTGAAAAGTGTCTATTAGAAAATGTAAGTTTTTAAAATTCAGTTTATATATTTTTGGAAACACTAATACATTGTGTGATTTTGTTTTTTTTTTTCTTCATATGGGTTCAAATTCAGGTCATAAATATTTTGTACCTGTAAATCAGACTGTGCAGTTGTGAACTGAAATGTAAACCAAAATATCTAAAAGTTTTATCTTTATGCATAAAACTTCAAGTTTTATGCACAAGTTCCTCACTTGACTGTGTTTGGCTGTCAGAGGGGTGCCTTACTGAGCTTCAGACAGCAACAGTGCTTCCGGGGCACAGGTAAGCATTACTTTATGGTTTGGGAATCAACTGATTTTTTTGTAACCGGTTAAAAATGTTATAAATAAATATTAACCACATTGAAATCCATGTTAAAATGTAAAACAATAATGGTTAAAGTATTTAGAAAGAATTTGTAATTATTCCCAGAGGAGTACAATGTGTTTAATATATTTAAAAGTGCATTTGCTTTATGTATGGTTCATTTTTTATTTAGTAAGGTTGTTATCCTGTTTTATTGTGAAGAACTGTGTAACAGGAAGCGAGTATGTTTGTGATGGAAGCAGGACTGAGAGACGTTGTGACAGAAAGTACAAGAAGTTTGCAAGTGTATATATAACCATGACTATCTGACTGGGAATCTTTGTCGATGTGCACATTTGTAAACTGGCTGTAAGAAGCTGGGGATGTTTCTGCTCCTAATCCACCACGCAGCTGCACACTTTCTTCCTTCCTTTTTTTCCCCTGTCCCGTTTGTTTCTTTAGCTGTCAGAATATTTGTGTGAAGGCCAAGAAAGATACCAAACGGATTTACTTTACCAAGTGGATCATCACAGCCTTGCTGTATTGGTCCAATTGATCGACATTTGTTATTATTACTTTATTTTATTTTATAGTATTTTATTTTATTAAGTTATTACAGACGGGACAGACATGACCAGGGAATAGGACAGGGAGAGAGAAAGAGAGGGAGGCAAAGAAAAAACAGAGTGGAAGAGGGACAGTGAGCGAGGACACTTAAAAAAAATCACCCGGATCAGCGGTTGAGAGAAAAAAGAGAAAACAAGCAAAAAGAGAGCAACATATTAAACAACACTACTGCAACCCACTTAGCACTTAACCTAGCTAAGTGTAAATAACAGTAAATACTGAATTTTCAATGTTTTTTGTGGAGCAGACAAGATGGACAGCGCACAATGTGCTGTGAGGTAGCAGCCAAGAAAGATGTACACTGTAAAATGTAATATTGTGTTTAATTAAAAATATTAAATAGGCTGAACTCCATTTTTATCAATTTGTTATTAGAACTCAATTTAAATAACTTACCAGTACTTTTTATGCAAAAACGCTGATAAACTCAATTAATTTGAGTTGTCTTAACTTAGAAAAACTAAGTAAGCTGGAAGTTTTGCTTCTCAGTGCGGAAGGATGAAAGATGTGTTTTGAAAATGCCACGTGACTACCGTCCTCCTCCCTCTCGGATCAGTCTGCATGTTCATGGTGCATTTGTTATGGAATATGCTGAGCAAACCTGGAGAACCGTCAGCTCAAGAGACTATTGTTGTCATTACTGTGGATCTTTACCTGATACACTGACTTGGTGAGTAAATATTTACTCTTATTCAAACTGATTTGTGGCTTCTCTTAGTTTAGCACCAGGTTTCTAATCTTGCTAGCTAGTTAGTGTTAGCCTAGTGTTGCTGCTGCCGCTGGGCTCATGTTACTTAAAAATTAACACCACAGCCTTAAAAACCTTATATAAAACTATGTCGGTGAAATTTTCTGTTGATTGTTTGAAATAAATAAGTGAGATAAGAGCCCAGACAAAATTCTTCGGGAGGTGCAGCCGTTAGGGGTGGGGTAGGTGTGGGGTGTGGATAACAGAGCTCTCCGAAAACGTGGAAGCACTTTTGCAAATATGTGATATTTTGATAAACTAAGTAGATATTTGAGCATTACACAGCTACATTCTCGCCTGAAAATATCTTAAAAGGTTATTTTGTGACCCAGAAAGGGTAGTCTGGGGAAAAGGAGGATCACATTTGTCGCCACGGTTGTCGGAGCCTGTGCGTACTTGTAAGCGCGGCAATGGCGGAGGAGCGCGGCTGAAAAACTTATTTATTTATTTTTCAGGCGAGAATGTAGCTGTGTAAATTTCAAATATCTGCTCGATTTATCAAGACATCACATATTCATCACGTCCATTTTTTTCATGCTTTGTGGCAGCTTTTGAACATCTGTGGCATCTATTAATGTCAAATCTAGCCTTTATTTAACAACATAAGCAAACTCTATGTTACAATGATTGCACAGCCATTAAGGATCAAATCAGTTTCTGAAATATGTTCTGTTTTTTCTCCCTCTGCTTGCTTCTTACTGTCTTTGAGGCTCGGGACCAGCACTCCTGTTGTTGGACAGAAAGACATCAACTCAGTGGTAAGTGTTTTGGTTTTCCAATATATTAGCAACTGTCAGTGACATTTATATTAATCAGGCTGAACTTTAACCATACTTTAGATCAGCCTGTTTTACTTATTGTTTTATTTGTGCTTTGGTTTGGGGAAGTTGTTTCCTTACTGGGGCCCGTTCTTCGTACCTCGCTTACTACATCCAAGATCAAATCATCGCGCTAACTTTGATCTCGCTAATCCGGTTCTCCGAACACACCTGTTGTTGACGATTAGTATAGCTGGATGAAGTAATCTGAGATCACTGGGTGGCTTAAAAGGGGCTACGCATCGATAGTAGAAACATTGATCGGCAACCCTGTGATTGGTCGGCGAAGATGTCGAAGGAGCGCGCTCAGTATTTCACGGCAGCAGAGCAAGAACTCTTGATTGAGGGATTTCAGGAGTTTCAGAGTTTAATTAAAACGCAAGGGAACACTGCAAATGCTGCAAAAGCAAGGAGAGAGGGCTGGCAGAAAGTTGCTGACAAATTAAACTCGTAAGTGATCCATGATACTACATTATATCATGTGATATTATATTATACCACATTATATATATTACATCATATCCTCTTTCACATTAGAGCCACAACAGGACCCACTAGAACATGGGAACAAGTAAAAGTGAAATATAAGAATATTCTACAGAATGGTAATATTTAACACTTTCAATTTATCAATTTATCATATTGCTTTTAGTCTCTTGAAAAGAGACCCTGCAATAATCTGTTTGTTTGTTTATAACAGCAACCAAGAAAAGGGCAGAGCAAATAAAGACAGGGTGGTCCTGCACCCCCTCGTCACACCCCGGCTTTTTGTACCGTGACATTTATTGACATTGTGGGTTTTTTGTGTGTAGTTTTACATAACACTCCATCACTTTTACCTGTTCCCATGCAAGGGGTGACTGAAGCATGCACAGTGAGTTGGGAGATCTATCTATCTATCTATCTATCTATCTATCTATCTATCTATCTATCTATCTATCTATCTATATATATATATATATATATATATATATATATGTAGAGAGAGAGAGAGAGTGTTAAGTAAATAACAAAAAAAGCGATATCTCTCTATGAGCACACTGTCGCGCTGAGCTAAAGGATCCTGTCTATCCCGCAATATACGCTGAATTCTGAAAACTCTCCTTATCAATCTTGCACCTTCCGCAATGGGTTGCTCGCGTACAAACGGACAGGACATGGCTGCGACAGACTTCCCAAATCCACCTTCGCTTTTATAGCCGTGGTCTCTCATCTTGATTACACGAAGTAATTTACTATTACTACCCTAAAATATGAATTACATCTGAAATAATCAAATACATGAAATAGAATGATTAATAGTACATTTCCCTTTTTTTGGGAAATGACCTGTATGTATCTGTATGGAATCAATAAAAGAATCAAATGCTGCATTATCTTTAGTTACATTGATAATATTTATTTATGGAAAAACAGTGGGGAAATATCGCTGTTGCTTTCGTATAAATGCAGCGGACATACCTGAGTGGCCGCAATCTAATCCTGTTTACATAAAGTAAGCCTGCTCCCGAGCAGGTTTACGCTTACGGATCTGTTGCTATGACAGCAAGTCCCGGATGAGCTTCGGAGAACCGAATGATCCAAGATCACGCGAAATCGTCAACAATCAAATCCGGCTAACTTACTTAGCGAGGTACGAAGAACGGGCCCCAGATCTTTTCCTGTCTTCTGTTATTAGACTTGAGATATGACTGCACTATGCTGTTGCTGGTGACTCCAGTTAATTCTACAAGACATGCTGTGTAAGTAAACAAACAACAACAGTTTGGTCTGCATTTCCTGAAAGATCACATCCCCCAAACTTAGTTTAGAGGGTCTACACTGTATATAGTGAAGTCTGCAAGTTTTCTAACAGCAAAATCTGTTTTGTGCCCAAAATCATTTTGCACATCATTAGAATGAAAGTTATTGGCCATGTTTGCATAGCCCTTTTTAAAATGATGCTTTCATGACATTATTGTATGTTGAGTGGTGGTCACGGCTATCCAGACTGACAATTTGGGACATTGAATGTCACCTCTCCGGTGGGGAGGGAGCCTGAGATTGTCTAAATTGGAGTCTGTTTTATACCAAATGCAGAAAAAAATGTTTTAAGAAAGCAATTAAGTTCATGTTCCAAAAAAAAAATATGATTGTTTGCTTGCAGGACACCAGGAGAGATGAGTCCTCCGTCACAGATGGTGTGGTCAGTGAAGATGGTCGCCTGCAAGTTCAAGCTCATTGCATCTCCAACCCACATCCACTGCCACTGTACTTAAGGGAAGTTAAAGACTTTCTTTTGCACCTACATTTGGATCACCTCGATCCATGACAGTCATTCAGGCAGTAACGCCTGGACTGGAAACAAGCCATCCTTAAAATATTACAACATTCCAGCTCCTGTGTTGGAATGAAAAACAAATGTGTTGTTTAAATTAGAGACTGCACTTGTGACAGAACAACAAATATTTTATTTTGATAATATAAGTAATGTAAGTACAAAACAAACTTGTGGTAGGCCTAAACTTATTTTCAGAATAATTACATCTGAGACTTTGTTTCATTGTAAGATTATAACAGTGATGGCAATATAATTGTTTGTTGTTCAGCAGAACAGTGTCCAGTATGTTGGCTGTTGTACTTTGTTGTGTTTGAAAATAAAAGTTGGGCTGATTTTAACATCATTACAAAAATTGTTGTTAATTATTTTTAATCATATTCAGGTTACCACAAATTGTTTTTTCATTTAGTTGAACTTGAAATGTTTGTCAGTAGGTAAACAATTAGTATTGCACAGTCAGAGATATCAAGTTATTCTTAATACTGCAGACTTGCAATGTATAAGTTGTCCTAACAGTCATCTTAAGTAAGCTTTACTTAGTTTTTTTGAGGCAACGAGTTTCCATAATTTTTTTGAGTTCTGGGAACTAACACGGCTGTACAGTGTACTCAAAATGAGTAAGTTGCCCTAACTTGGTCATCTTACGTAAACTTGATCCAATTTTTTTGAGTTCTGGGAACAAATGAGTTTGTACAGAATACTCAAAATAAATAAGTTGTCCTAAATTAGTCATTTTTAGCTAAGCTTTACTCAATTTTTTTGAGGCAACGAGTTTCCATAATTTTTTTGAGTTCTGGGAACTAATTAGATTTTACAAGTCAAGTCAAGTCAAGTTGGCTTTATTGTCACTTCAGCCATATACAGTTTGTACACAGTGAGGCGAAACAGCGTTCCTCCAGGGCCAAGGTGCTACATGCAACATAAATTTACAACATAAATTAACAGAAAATCACTAAACTAGCTAACTAGAGACAGGACAGACTGACCTAACATAAATTACAACATAAATTAACAAAAACTAACTATCTAACTAAAAACTAACTATTCTAACTAGGTAGGTAGTGCAAAGGAAATTGTAAACATACTTGGTAGGTAGGTAGTGCAGTGTAGTTGTGTACACCTGTGAACTGTGAACACCTGAGTGCACACCTGTGTGGATCAGCACGGTTGTATTCAAAAGGTTTCTCCATGTAACAATGTGCTAGTGGGTGTGGGGAGCCATAGCCCCGTCCCCCAGGGCATGAAGCAGGCATGGAGGAGATCCAGGCCCCAGAGTGTGGGAGCCCAAGGAGGAGCTGAGGAGGGACATCTGTGCCACCCTCCTGGGAAGAGCTGAGGAGAGCCCCAGACGAGGGGTCACTCAGCAGCCAAGGAGTAGAGGCCAGAGGGGGCTGCAGTGGCCTGCCCGCGGGATCCACCGGCAGCCAGCTGTGCTAGAGTGGACTGAGCCCCCCACCCCCAGTTGGAGCCTGACCGAGCCACGGGCGCCAGGCCGGGAGTGTGCCCCCATACCTTGGAGAGCCTGAGATGTTGCCAGAGGGGCGGAGTCTAAGACCCGACCTGACATATAGATACAGAAGAACAGGCACACACAGACACAAACTTGCATTCCCACCCTCATGCACACATGTACAAATACTCAGCACTCACCCAACGTAAAGACAAATGGACACTGTACACACAATCACACTCCCCAAACATACTCTATACCAGGTACCCTCGCCTCTAGAAGGGGAATCCGCACCTAGACCCAGGAGATGTTACCCTTTTGTCACGGTCCGGAGTTTCTGGTGCGAGAAAAGAGTAAATGACTGGTGAGACGCCAAGAGAGACTGAAGAGGAGCGATATTGATCCCCTGCCTTTCCCTGTGGATTCCCTGGAGCCCTAATCCCTGCACGCTTGTATATAGCACTTAGTCACTGTCACACACTTCACCTGGTGTTTGTGAATAAAACCCTCTGTTCTTCCTTTGAGCAAGGAGTCCTGCGTTTGAGTCCCCCCAATGACCGTAACACCTTTTCCCTGCGGTGGAGACATTGGACATGGCAAGTAGCCCCTCCCTGTATGCTGATCACTCTGCATTCAAAACATAACTGTTTCCCTACAGAAAACATGCCTCTGAAAACATGTGACTACAGAGCCTATGCATGTAGAAATATTAAACAACGTCTAAAATTAGTCTTAGTTTTGAGTTGAAAAGATGTCCACAGGAACCACATTTGGACTATAAATAGCCCGTATACTGAGGTCTTACTGATGTCACACTAAAAGTATAATAGACATGAAAAAAGGTCAAAGCCTGGCATTACAAAACAAAGCCTTCAGTGGACCAAAAATGGAAGTCCAAATTTACTTATAAAAGATGTCTCTTCAACATCACTTTATGCTCTCCCCTCACCCCCAAAGAGTCAGCAGGAAATGGCTGCCCCTCTCTGAGACTTCAGGAGGTTTCTTCCTGTTAAAAGGACGTTTTTTCTTCCCACTCTTGCTGGCAGCAGGTCATCTGATTGCTGGGGTTTTCTCTCTGTTAATGTAGGGTCTCTACCTCATAATATAAAGCACTTTGAGGTGACTGTTGTTGTGAATACATAAATAAAACTGAATCAAATTTACTTAAGTAGTGCTCCTTAATAATATCAGAATATATGCGGCAATCATAATACGTTGGAATATCTGTCAGAACAAATGGCTTTTAAATGATTGCTAAAAAACTCAGTCAACAAAAAGTATTTCGTATGCACATCTTTTTCCTGATGCTTAGCTGATGAGTTGGAACTAGTGGGTATTTTTCAATTTTACTATTTTTAATGGTATGGAAACTTACCCAAGCAAAGCGAAGGCAGGAATCTCCTTGAGGTCAAAGGGAAAGTCTACCTGGAAATGGGTTCTAAAAAGGGCTGTGACGGTCTCTGGTGCGAGAGAAAGCAAAAGGAAGAGGACAAGCTAGTGCATCACTGAATAGTCATCAAAACCTCGAGGTGCAAGTATCCAAACTTTAGCAATAAAATTAAGTATTACAGATGTTGAATAACTGATGGAAAATGGAGAGTAAAGCTAGTTTCAGCTCCTCCCTTATTCAGTAGGGCTGAGCATAGTGAGCAGCTCTCCATGCTTGATTTAGAAGATGTTTAAAATGGATGTCCTTTCTGATGCAACAGGAATGTGGTGTATGTCTTGTCCCCAAAACAAATTAGGTAATCTATCATTTGTTAGGTGAATGCATAAAAAATGATCCTGCTGAAGTTTATTGAGAAAGTACTGAGCAAACCTCAAAACCTAGCCATGATTGATCATACTACACAAATAAAGGGGGAAGAACACTAGAAACTGAAACTTGCAGCTCCACTGTGATTCATTTTGCTGCGTTTACTTTAACCTTGTCTCTTAAATATACTATCAATATACAAATCACAGCTACATGTATTAGTAACGTGGAGACACATCTTCATTTGTTTACGCGTTCTGTGTTCAGGGGTCTGGTGATTTAAATGCTTGACTACTTTTTAAATTGACATTTTTTAAAGAGACTACATCTGTCAAATTAGGAATTCACACCAAAGTTAGTAACTCCCAACAAGCTTTGAGTCCACATTTTCCTGAATTCATAACTGCAAACAGCCTACAATTTAATTCAACATAAATTAGCGCTGTTGTATCTATGAAAGCAGTAAGGTTTCATTTAATGATCAATGCTTTTTTTTTTAAGTATTAAAAGGTGTGACACTGTGAATTCCTTAAAACACCTGGTAAAAACATCTGGCCACACAATCATACCTTCGTCTTTGTACCACACAGCCAATACCCTGAAAAAGAAGGCAGCGATGGTGACAGAAAAGAACCCTCTCCAATAGCTCCTCACAGCAAAGAATGTGAATGTTACTTCAATACTGAAGAGCACACCTGAAACACACAAACAATGCAAGGCATGAGCATTGGAACTGACTTTTAAAATATTCAGAAAGTTACACTGACTTTTCAAAATCCCGTCTTGCACTTGTGTAATGCTGATAAACAATATTTTCTTTTGTCTGTTGAATTTGCTAGCCAGCATCTTCACTCAGATCTCAGTGTCATTTACTTCCAGCTCATCTTGGATAGATTTGTTCATGGCGAGCTGTATATATACATGACTTAACAAGAGAGGCTCAAAAAAATCTTGAAGTTGAAGAAATTGGCACTGATACATAGGCGTGAAAAAAGAAACCCTCAATTACAAGATAGCTTGTGAAACATTACTGAAACTGCTCCACAGACTTCAGCAACATAAAGCTTATCATATTACATGTTATATTACACTGCTCAACTTAAAGCCTTAACAGTGTTTACAGATTTAGCTTACTTCGGAGTGTTACCACGTCACATTTGATGAACCTCACCTCCTACGGGCGCAGCAAGAACGCAGCCCACTCCCACAGCACAGGCTGCTGCTAGCATCTCTCTGTACCTGGACTCATTCTGAAATCACATGGAAGTGATTACATTTCAGCTTCAGAATAAATAGATGTGGAATACAGAAATAAATAACCTACTCACCATTTAGGCAATATTGAATAGATTAGACTACATTAAATTAGCTACAATTACAATGTAACTGTAAGAAGGTGGAAGATCATTTTAAGTGTTTATTATGAATAGCGGTAATTCTCTGCTCAAAGATATACTGTATGAAATTGTATCTTCTTTCGCTTTGAAGGTAAAAAGGTTCGAAAAATAAAATTGTAAAATATGATAATAATAACAATAATTCTTTATTTAAAAGGGACAATGGAGTTTAACATAGTCCAAGTATAAAACATGAAACTGATGTACTGCACACAAGTTTATAGCCATAGTATGTTATACTTTCTTACCCCCACATAATGAAGCTTTTTTGGCACATCTGTTTGTCATGATCGTGGCTTTTCTCCCAGCTGTTTTGAAATTGCTCTTGTTTTTTGTCTGGATATACTTTTGCCTAGGTTATGTTTTCATTTTGATCTTGTTAGTTATTAACTTTTTCTTGTCCTCCTATTTCTCTCAGGTCTAGTCTGTGTTTCTCCTGTGTTTAGTCAGTTTTGTCATTGTGGTTTTACCAAATTTGTCAGAATCTCGTGGTGTTCCAAAAAAGGCATTGGAGCTGATCAACACTTGTAGATTAATTTATTCTTCAAAGAGCAAATTATAGCTAAAATCTTCACCAAACCATAGATTGCTTCTGAATCAGTTTTCAGCTTATACACAGACTATGTTTCCTCAATCATCATCAGAAATTCATCACAACTTTGGAAGCTACACTGCTGCTTGTATTCTTTCATATTGTGCGCGCAGTATGAAATAGATATGAAATGCTTTTGGATGTAGCCCCTGTGTACACTGACCGATGAATCAAGTCAAAGTTTATTTACATACCATGTTTTTAAACAACAAAAGGTTACACAAAGTATTCATTAAATAGAAACAGTCACTAAAGCCAGTGTATGGAGGCCAGCATAGCTGCAATATGATCACACTGCTTCTTTCCCGTGAAAAGGCGAGCTTCTGCATTTTGATGGACTTGGAGGTGACGAGGTAAAGATTGATCAGAGCCAGCATGTAAAGAGTTACAATCATCGAGATGAGAGCAAATGAAAGCCTGAATTACTGTCTCTAAGCCGTGTGGTTGGAGGCAGGCCTTCACCCTGCTGAGGAGACTCAGTTGAAAGAAACTTGTCTTAACAACAGAGCTGATCTGTTTATTACATTTTAAAGCACAGTCAAAAGTCACACCAAGCACTGTCATACCCGTCAAATGGGTTGGGATGCCCAAATAAAATAATTTCTCTCCATAAGTTTCTCTCCAACCATAATTGTACATCTCTGAGACAGTTCACTAGTGCCTGAATAGAAATATGACTGTTGGTTTTTATAGGCAAAAATATGTGTAGGACATTTGCAAAGCGTTAAAAAAATAAAATCAACAGTGGATGAATTCAATAAAACATGAGAAAGAAAAAGATGTAAGACTCACCTCATAGATTCCTCGAAACACAGGCAACTTGCTGAGGAGAGCTCCACACAAACTGGCGATGTGTACAAAGGGAGCCTGACAGAAGGAAAAAATAAAGGCATAAAACAGGTTCTCTAGCTGCTTTTGACAGTCTGTCAACAGTGAGATGTAAATATTCACAGGAAAACAGTCTTCCTCAACATTTTACACATGTTGCGGTTTTTATGCCAGTTGCAGAATATGAGAAGTGATCTCAGGTGAAAATCTAATTTAAATAAAAGAAATTTCATATCAGCACAATGGTGTTCCAACACTTTGCTTTGATTTACTCTGTGTGGGTTTCTGAGGACCAGATGTGGTCCGAGTGTAAGCCCGTCTTCTGAGGGATCTTTACTCTTTATTTGGATATTTTAAAAGCTGTCATTCCATATTAAAAGGGCTGTCTCTTCGTGGTGGTGTCTCAATGCTGTGACTCACTGAAACCGTGCAAGTCAACAGCAGTAGAATGTGGATCAAAACTTCAATTTTGTTGGAAATCAAAAATAAATGGGATTTTGCCCCTCGAAAACTCACTGATAAAGACATGTAGCTCTTAGAATATTAGATCCTTCAAACTACTGAGTAATTATTCCCAATTTGATGGTTTAGATGGTGACTGCAGACAGACACAGAAAATGGACGCCTACCCACAGCAACGTACAACAGTACATGTACATGAAGACATTTAAAGAGTGTGCAGCTGATTTGTGTGTATGTATCTATTTTACCTCTTTGCCAAGGGGCATACCACTACCCAAGGCAAAAGCGAGACTGATGACTTTAGCCACGAAGGTCCTGAAGGTGAGGTATTCTTTCAGTAATACTCCTCGTAGAATGGTCTTCATTTCCGAAATCCCTGAACCTGTGGGGGACAACAACGGGCTCTTACAGCTGGCTGAATGTCAAAACTTTCTGTTAGACCCCAAAAGATTATTGTTTACATTACAATGAACAACAATGGACAAGAATTACAGATGTTATTTTAATGGAAAAAGTACTAGGTAATTATTTGATAATTTTAACAATTACATTAAGATGAAAATGACTTTGATCAAAATGTTAACAAATTGACTAGGTTATGGCAAAGGCTCCGGCCTCAGAGATCTTCTGGCAGAACTGAGACAGTGTTTGCAGAACTTCAGCGTCTAGCAAGCTCTACTGAGGAGGAGGAGCCACAAAGGGAAGTGGCAGGTAAATCAAATTCAACGTTTCTATCAGTTGAACAGACATTAGCAAACACACATGATGCCAGGTGTCTCTTGAAAATGAATCTCAATGAGATTTTTACCTGAATAAAAAGTGTATGTGTGCAGTTTGTGTCATGGTCCCTGTGCCTCACCAGCTGATCCTGTATTAGGCAACATGTGTTTTGTTGATTTTTTTTTTCTCTCTCTCTCTCTCTCCCACACACACCTGCCGGGGCGGCGCTTGTTATGGGATCCTGGCCCACGCACCTGCTGCCGATCTGGATGATCACAAGGCCTACTTAAGACGGCAGCACTGCATTACTCGTCGCTGGATCGTTGAGCTATCAGCATCTACCCCGGACCTCTCCCTGCCTGCCTGTTTGGACGAGTGATTGGACTTGTGTTGCCCCCGTGTGGAGAAAGGAGAGAGAGCGTTTGGAGTGTGTCTGTTTCAGCCTTCCCCTTACATTCCCCGGAGCCCTGGACCCCCCTTTCCTCCCTCCAGCACGTTGTAAATAGTTTCACCTGGTGTCGTTTGTATAAATAAACTGACTGTTACCCCTGCAAGGATCTCCGGTCTGCGCCTGAGTCCGTTAACTAAAACGTGACAGAACGATCCAGCCAGCATGGACTCAGCAGGTCCGGACCCAGCCGCTCAGGACCCTGTCGCTCAGGCACTCATCGCTCAGGGAGCTGCTCTGGCCCGACATGAGCAAATGCTCGAGCGGCTCCATCACGAAATGGCGGCGCTCACGCAGGCGGTCGCTCGCTTAACGCCTCTGGAAGGTAATCCCCAGCCGGCAGTTCCTGCCCCCCAGGAGCCTCCACCTGCCGCTGTCGCAGCCGCTGCGAGTGCACCTCCGCCACCCTTGGACGGACCCCTCCCCACTCCGGAACCTTTTATGGGTGAGTCGGACAAGTGTGCTGGTTTTCTGGCTCAATGTACTCTTGTGTTTCGTGAGCAGCGGCGCTTTCATGATAACGACGGGGCCAAAATAACCTTTTTCGTCCAATTGCTGCGGGACCGGGCTTTAAAGTGGGCTCAGGTCGTGCTTAGTTCGGACCCCGGGATTTCCTATTCTGATTTTCTGTCTAAGTTCCAGACCGTGTTCAATAAGGGCTCTGGCGCTGAAGCTGCCGCACTTCGTCTGCTAAACTTCAAGCAAGGTAAGCGGAGCATGTCTGACTATTCCATAGATTTTTGGATTCTGGCTGAAGAGACAGGCTGGGGACAGGAGGCCTTAAGGAGTGCTCTGCTTAACAACGTTCGCGAAGAGCTGAAAGATGAACTCGTTATGCGAGATCTCCCTGACTCTCTTACCGAGTTAATGACTTTGTGCATTAAGGTGGATGACCGACTGCGAGCTCGTCGTCTGCCGCGACACTACAGTTCCCAGGAGGCCGCGGGGCAGTGGAGGGCTGGCTCCCCATCGGAGCCCGGCTCCTCCCGGCAGGCAGAGAGCGCAGACGGAGGAGAGCAGCCCATGCAGATTGGAGGCTCACATCTTTCTGCCGCGGAACGCCAGCGCCGCATCACTGCCGGTGAGTGCCTCTATTGCGGTCACAAGGGACATGTGGTCGCCTCCTGCCCCTCTCGAGCAAAAGGTCGCGCTCACCAGTGGCAGTAGGAGTGCTGGTGGGCGGTCTCATCCAGGACAAATCTCCTCCACGGTTAGTGCTATCTGCCAAACTCTCAGTCAACACTAAATGTCACATTCTCTCGGTTTTGATAGATTCAGGGGCGGAACAGAATTTTATCGACTCTGAGTTAGCTCACCGCCTTCAGCTAGAGCAGGAACTGCTTCCCCACACCCTGCATGTCACTGCCTTATCCGGCCAGCGCCTGCCTGACATTACTCACGTCACCGAGCCTGTCGTCCTCACTCTGTCGGGCAACCACTCCGAGGAAATCTGTTTTTTTGTCTTCAAGGCCGCCCGGACCCCGCTCGTTCTTGGGCACCCTTGGCTTTGTCAACACAATCCGAGCATTAATTGGCTTAAGGGATGCGTTACGGGGTGGGGGGAGGAGTGCCATATGACCTGCCTTAAGTCCGCCTCACCGCCTCACACGCCGGCCTCCTCTGCAGAGCCACCCACATCCTCCGATTTGTCCAAGGTACCCCCTGTTTACCATGACCTCGCCGAAGTGTTTCGCAAGGATAGGGCCCAGTTGTTGCCTCCCCACCGACCTTACGATTGCGCTATCGACCTGCTCCCTGGTGCGCCATTGCCTACAAGCCGTCTCTACAGCATCTCGCTACCGGAGTGGGAGGCTATGGAGTCATACATTAATGAGTCCCTCGCCGCTGGCTTAATCCGCGCATCCTCATCGCCCGTAGCAGCAGGGTTTTTCTTCGTCGAGAAAAAAGACAAGTCTCTCCGCCCGTGCATAGACTACCGTGGATTAAACAACATAACCATCAAGAACAAATATCCACTCCCGCTTCTTACCTCAGCTTTTGAGCTGCTCCAGGGGGCAACAGTTTTCAGCAAATTAGACTTGAGGAATGCATATCACTTGGTTCGCATCCGAGAGGGTGATGAGTGGAAAACCGCTTTCAACACTCACCTTGGCCACTTTGAATACTTGGTTATGCCGTTCGGCCTCACTAATGCTCCTGCAGTTTTTCAAGCACTCGTCAATGATGTTCTGAGGGATTTCATCAACAGGTTCGTCTTCGTCTACCTCGACGACATCCTGATCTTCTCCAAATCTCTATCTGAGCATGAAACCCACGTCAGACAGGTCCTGCAACGCCTGCTGGAGAATCGGTTGTTTGTTAAAGGTGAGAAATGTGAATTCCACTTGTCCACCGTTGCCTTCTTAGGTTTCATCATCGAGCGGGGAGACCTACGCCCTGACCCAGCTAAGGTAAAAGCGGTAATGGATTGGCCTGTACCCCCCAACCGACGGCAGCTGCAGCGGTTCCTCGGCTTCGCTAACTTCTATAGGAGGTTCATCCGGGACTATAGCAAGGTAGCCCTGCCTTTAACACAATTAACCTCTCCCAAGGTTCCTTTCCAGTGGAACAACGCTGCCCAATCAGCCTACCGGGAGCTGAAAAAACGATTCGCCTCGGCACCCATTCTGGTCTAGCCCGATCTAACTCAGCAGTTCGTGGTGGAGGTGGATGCATCCGACACGGGAGTAGGAGCGGTCCTCTCACAACAGAGGGATGGTAAACTTCACCCATGTGCCTTTTTCTCCCGTCGTCTCACCCACGCAGAACGCAATTACGACGTCGGTGATCGGGAACTGCTTGCCATCAAGCTCGCCTTGGAAGAATGGAGGCACTGGCTGGAGGGCACCGCTCAACCGTTTATCGTCTGGACAGACAATAGGAATCTAGCATATCTGCAATCAGCAAAGAGACTTAACGCCAGACAGGCAAGGTGGGCTCTGTTTTTTACACGATTCCACTTTTCAATCACTTACAGGCCGGGATCTCGCAACGTCAAGCCCGACTCCCTGTCCCGACAGTTCTCCACCTCGGAAGGCCCGGCGGACCCAGCACCCATCCTCCCGGCCACCTGTGTGGTGGGTGCCGTCTCCTGGGAAATCGAGTCGACCATTCGCGAGGCACAGAAAACGGAGCCGGATCCAGGAGGCGGACCGGCGGGGCGCCTGTTCGTTCCCCAAACCGTCAGGTCTCAGGTATTACAGTGGGCACACACAGCCCGTTTCTCCTGTCACCAGAGAATTTGTCTCCGCTTGTACAGTCTGCGCTCGAAACAAGGCTTCAAACCAGCCACCCTCGGGTCCTCTTCATCCCTTACCCACGCCCACCAGACCGTGGTCACATATTTCTCTGGATTTTGTGACCGGCCTACCACAATCTGCAGGTAATACAGTCATACTCACAATCGTCGACCGTTTCTCTAAGGCTGCTCACTTTGTCGCTCTGCCCAAGCTACCTACTGCATTGGAGACTGCACGACTACTCACCAACCACGTCTTTCGCCTGCACGGCATTCCGGATGACATCGTGTCTGACCGGGGACCCCAATTCACATCCCGAGTGTGGAAAGAGTTCTGCGCCTCATTTGGATCTAAGGTCAGTCTGTCCTCGGGATATCATCCGCAGAGCAACGGCCAGTCTGAACCGGCAAACCAGGAGTTGGAGGCGGCCCTGCGCTGCGTCGCCTCTTCCAATCAGGCAGTCTGGAGCGAGGAGCTGCCGTGGATCGAATACGCCCACAACAGCATGACCTCCTCCGCCACGGGCCGGTCGCCTTTCGAAGCTTCTCTAGGATTCCAGCCACCTCTTTTCCCCTCCATTGAAGGCGAACACTCTGTGCCATCGGTCCAGGCACATCTGCGTAGGTGTCGTCGGGTATGGAAGGCCACCCAGGCTGCGTTATTGCGCACCAAGGACCGCAATAAAAGCCTTGCTGACTGCCGTCGGTCCTCAACCCCCGCCTATGCTGTCGGACAAGAGGTATGGCTCTCCACACGCTTCGTTCCTGTCAGGGCGGAATCAAAGAAGCTCTCTCCCACCTTTATCGGCCCGTTCAAGATCTC
This sequence comes from Pelmatolapia mariae, assembly GCF_036321145.2. NCBI lineage: Eukaryota > Metazoa > Chordata > Actinopteri > Cichliformes > Cichlidae > Pelmatolapia > Pelmatolapia mariae. Next base: position 198,858 of record NC_086239.1, on the reverse strand, counting down.
TGCTTTGGTGAACCCGGTGTCCGTGAAGCTCAAACTACCTCGCAACATGAGAATACACAACGTCTTCCACGTGTCTCAGATTAAACCTCTCCAGTCCAGTCCTCTGTTCCCGCCTTCCAGGCCCCCTCCTCCCCCCCGGCTCGTGGATGGTCTGCCTGCCTACTCTGTCACCCGTGTCATGGATTCTCGGCGCCGGGGGCGTGGCTACCAGTACCTGGTGGATTGGGAGGGCTACGGCTTGGAGGAACGGTCCTGGGTCCCTCGAGCGGCCATCCTGGACAGGCGCATGCTGCAGGAGTTCCACCGCCTGCATCCGGGTAAGCCTGGTGGGTCGCCGGGGGGCTCCCGTTGAGGGGGGGGTACTGTCATGGTCACTGTGCCTCACCAGCTGATCCTGTATTAGGCAACATGTGTTTTGTTGGGTTTTTTTTTCTCTCTCTCTCTCTCTCCCACACACACCTGCCGGGGCGGCACTCGTTATGGGATCCTGGCCCACGCACCTGCTGCCGATCTGGATGATCACAAGGCCTACTTAAGACGGCAGCACTGCATTACTCGTCGCTGGATCATTGAGCTATCAGCATCTACCCCGGACCTCTCCCTGCCTGCCTGTTTGGACGAGTGATTGGACTTGTGTTGCCCCCGTGTGGAGAAAGGAGAGAGAGCGTTTGGAGTGTGTCTGTTTCAGCCTTCCCCTTACATTCCCCGGAGCCCTGGACCCCCCTTTCCTCCCTCCAGCACGTTGTAAATAGTTTCACCTGGTGTCGTTTGTATAAATAAACTGACTGTTACCCCTGCAAGGATCTCCGGTCTGCGCCTGAGTCCGTTAACTAAAACGTGACAGTTTGTTTCACAATGTGTTGCTAGCTAGTCTTTTAGCTAGATGTAGGTTACATCAAGTATAGCAGAGATGAATTTGAATTGAAGACGATGATGCTTAGAGTCACTGAATTCCAACTTTATACCAAACCTTGTATAAAAAGTGGAAGCAGTACAGTGTCAGTGTAGGGGAAGGACATTGTTTTGTTTGTCTCCTTATTTATGAAGAACGAGTCCTTTATGATCTGCGACATACTTTTATTAACCATGCTTGGTAAGCCGGAAGAATAACAACGTCACCTCTTAGCTCTCATGCCCCATGCTCTTTAGAGATGGTGCCACCTTGTGGTATGGCATGAAACTACGTTAACTTACAGCAACAGCTGCTTATCATTACAGACATCAGCCAAGATCCTGTTGAATTCAATTGTGTACATCCACAAAAAGCAGCAGTTCAGCTGTACACTAATAAAATCTGAAGCTTACATTAGAAATTATTGACAGTTGTGATTCCTTTTCATATGCCGAGACACTACATAGATCCCAGTGTTCCTCCACCTGTTGAATCCCACTTTAACCACTGAATTTTCTTATTTTGTTGTGTAGGTGTGGAGGCAAAGTTCCCCGCCACCATGTGGCCAACTGAAAATATATATAGATTTTTTATTTCTTACATATCAAACTAACCACAGTCAATGGAAGTAGAATTTAGCTTTGAATAGTATTTGTATTCTTATATAGTAGTATTGTTTCATCAGTATATTAATATAGCACAAGGTTCAGTTACCTTGTACAAAAATGGTTAGTAGAATTATCCTTCAAAGAGATACTTTTACTTTCTTCCTTTGAGTACATTTGAGATCAAGTACTTTTTCACTTTTACTTGAGAAATGAACTTTTTTCAGTACTTGAGGAGTTTTTTTTTTTTTAATTTTGGTGTCTGTGCTTCTGCATAAGTAAAGAAAGTGTGTACCTTTGCCTCATCTGTTTACATACCAGCAGCCTGCGGGGAGACGATCTGGGTGAAGCCGGCAGAAAACACGATGAGAGCAACAGAATAGCCGACCCAGCCCAGGTACTGCAGGAACCCATTACTGTCCAGTCTACCATATATCCACTTCTGTCCTGTGGACACACAAACCAGGCCCAATGTGTAAAACCGTCCTCACAGATTTACAGTGCAGTTACAGACTATAGACCTATACAGCAAAACTGGAACTGACAGGTTGAGGTTAGTTTCCCTTTCTGAAAGTATAAGGGAAATGTCAAATCTCAACCTGTGAGATTTGACATTTCTGATGAATTTCAAAAGTTCAGGTGTCTAATTTCCACTTTCTGGTTTGCACAGTTTGCTTACTTATTATTCCCTTATCCACCTCTCTCCTCCCTGGTTATTGTCCCCTTTGCTCTCATCTTCATTACTTACTTACTTCTTTACACCAAACTTTTTTTTTCCTTTTTACACTTTTAAATACCTCTTTTAAAGCCCCCCCTCCCTCCCCCCACCCCCGACTGCTGAGTTTCTGCATTTTGATCGACTATGCCCCCCCCCCAATGTGAAAAAAGGAAATGCAGAGATGTATATGTCAAAAAATTGAGAGGAGATTTGGCTGATGTGATGGGGAAAACAAAGGTAGTTACATCATGTGTGCAGGAAACCAGGTTGAAGGCCAGGCTAGGTACACTGGAGGTGGAGTCAAGCTGCTCTGCCATGGTATTGGATGGTAAGGAATTGTAATACTAGAGGAATGTGATACTGAACCCCAAGTTGCTCCTTTGATGCATTTGTCTGAGTGTGAATGTTACACATAGATAGAAAGAACTTACGTGTAGGAAAAGAAGCGTGTGTGAAACGTGTTGTTTAAGGTGCTATGAGTGCTCAAGCTATATAAGAACAAAGTTTTTTACCATTTATTTGTGGTTTCTAGTTTCTCTCAAATGCTTACCCAGTCTGGCTTTGCCCTAGCACAGAGCTTTTTCCCCAATGCATCTACTTGGACGCAAAGTTTCCTGCCAGGCATTTGTCAAATTCCAAGTTTTTTTTAATGTCAACTTGGTTTAAGATTGGTCTCCATCACTAAGAAGTAAATCTAAAACCTTTCCAATATGTGCCACATCTGATGGTTTGATCCAGTGTCTAATTCCATTGTATATTTTTCTTAATTTATTTTCTGTTTTCACCGTCCGATTTTAAAATTCTGAATAGATTTGTATACATTTGCATACATGTGTAGAACTAGAATGTGAAAGACTTCAAATAAATTCAGCCCTTTTCCATTCCTCTTACCTCACCCTTCACCACTACCTCCATCCTATCAACTCATCTTTTCCTCTCGCCATCAGTTTCCTGTAGTTGTTAGATATTACTTACCTCCTTCCTTCCCGAAATGTGTTATTATGTTAGTGTGTAGTGATGCTGCATTCTTAAAAACAAACAAAACCAACCCAGTCTCTCCCTCACCTTTTTGGAGCATGATGATGCCCAGTTCCATTGCCCAGCTGGTTAGGCCCATGAGGAGCCCCAACAGGAAGAAGAAGATCCAGTCCTCCCCGATCAATGAGATCAGGAACTTCAGCCAGCGAAATGGGCCGACTAATGGGATATCAAGAACACAGCATAATACATTAGGACTACAGCACCCAGAGATTAGTACACGTCACTTTATTCTACATTTTCCAATAACAGCTGTGTTTCATCCCAATAGCTTTTGAAATATTGAACAGCAATAAACATGTTGTTAGCCCAAAAGACCACTGCTTCGTACTCTATAGCATTTTACAAGTTAGTAAACCAGAGATGCAAAAGTTTGTAATTTATCCCACATTTCTTATCTTTGACCCAAATATAAACAGATCCAATAACAAAGAAGTAGATTAGATAAAACTTTAAAAATCCCTCAGGTGCGTTCCTCCGGGAAATTCAGTAATTATGAATTTGTTTTGGGGCAATTTTTGTAAAAATAAAGAAGACATTTTCAGAAGTTTCTATTCCTGGTGAAAACCATTTCTCTTTCTTTCTTTCTTCCCACCCTTATCTTACTTGCAGGAAAAAGATGATTGAGTGCAGTCAGTCGGAGCCTCACACTTTGCTTTCATCTCCCTGCTTCCTTTGTACACTTGAGCTTGTAGAACAAATGCCGATGTTTTAATACACCAAATAATCGTGTTGTGGCCGACTTTTATGGCATTCAGCCTTTTCATTTAAGCATATCCAAGAATTCCCTGTCAAACATTTATTTCAAAACCTAACTTATTAGGTCCTTCATTTGCTTTTCGAAAACTGCCCTGCATCAGCTGCCGGTAATTAGAATCACAGTTATTCCCAACACTGCAAACATATTGTTCTTTCATCAAATCAAGAACTGAAGGTAATAATAAGTGTGTGTATGCTGGCTGAGAGCATTTAAATGGAGGAGCAGTCCATTAACTGTACAAGTTACTTATTTGTTAAATGTAGTCCACACTGAAGTAAAGGGCATCTTGTATCACAATCCAATTGCCCACTCTCTGGTACGTTGCCTTGATGATATTTGAAACTTTTAAAATAACTAAAATGGGGACACTGGGACAAAGTCAAAGATGCAGGAGACGTTAGAGGGGAAAGCTGCAGTTAAATATGTTCAGGTAAAGGGTCATTGTGAACCACACTGAACACACTGTTATCACTTTGATGTGTTTATGCCTCTGTGTGCTCTCTGAAACCTTTCCCCACTACAGAGCCCCGCAAGGGACATGGGAGAAAAAAAAATTACGATGAACTTTTGCGAGATCTCGCAAAACAAACTCGGGATCTCGCAAAATTTGAATTCCAACAATGGCGGCAGCTACTTAGTTGTAATATTACTCTTTCTGGGTCACAAAATAAACTTTTAAGATATTTTGAGGCGTGAATGTAGCTGTGTAAACGTAAAATATCTGCTCGGTTTACAAGACATCACATATTTGCAAAAGTGCTCCGACGTTTTCGGAGACGTCTGACACCCACCATCTCGAAGCTAACGGGAGGTCGAGACCTATTACAGCTGGGAGGAACACCGCTCTCTCGGCACATCGTGCCTCGACCTCCCGGTCGGCTTCGAGCTGGCGGCCTCCGAAGAATGCGGGTAAAACTTTTGTGAGATCCCGAGTTTGTTTTGCGAGATCTCGCAAAACTTTTGTGAGATCCTGAGTTTGTTTTGCGAGATAAGACGGACTTTTGTGAGATCTCGCAAAACTTTTGTGAGATCCCGAGTTTGTTTTGCGAGATCTCGCAAAAGTCCGTCTTCATTTTTTTTTCTCCCATGTCCCTTGCGGGGCTCCGTACCCCACACACTGATTCTATATTATTTATCCACTACGTTACATGTTGCTTCTCAAAATTACAGAGAAATGTAGCTGTGGTCACCTTTTTGGGCACAGCTGCATATTCTGAGTTTGCATAAATGTCTGTGTGAGTGCTGGGAGACCGCAGGAGTTTGTGATATCAGCAGTGAGAGAAAGAGACAGGAGAATTGAAGACCAACTGGTTTCATAGACTGACACATGGCTACAAAGATGGAGACAATGGAAGTGAAGTGAAGGGAACACAAGTGATGAGGAGGTGTTGGGTGGGTTTCCACTGCCATATACAGGAGGGAGAATTTTGCAATAAGTGTGGAGGAGTGGAGAAAGGTGGATTAAGATGTTTGTATACAACATTATGATCTAGTGAGAGTTGGGTGCAAGTGAATAGTGAAGCTTTAAGCATTAGAAACAGAGAAAGTAGATGACTTTGAATACCTGGGTTAACCATCCAAAGGAATGAACAATGTGGTGGCGATAAGTGAGAGAAAAAAAGTAGAAAGAGTGAAGATGAAGCACTAACAAAAAGACAGGAGTCCAAGCTGAAGATGCTTAGATTCTCTTTGGGAGTGAGCAGGATGGACGGAATTAGAATTAACTACAACAGAGAGACTGCTCAGGTTGAGCAGTCTCTCTGTTGAGACATCAAAGTGATTGTAGTATTACATTTTTAACGGAAAGCTAATGTTCAAACAATTTCTCTCAAGGCTTGGATTCTGAGCAATTCATGGAGTATGTACTCTTTGTATTTTTTCTCTGAACTGGACTCACAACGAAAAGAAATGATTGCCCTGAGCTGTTCCATTGCCAAAGACTGCTTATTAATCTTTTATGTTTTTCTACCACTTAAAATCCCATATGACCATGTAATGCATATTTGATAACAATGGAATTGTTCCATACTAGAGCTGTCAGTGGGGTTTTTTGGTTCAGTCTGAGAGCCATCCAGTCAGTGTGCAAATGGCCAAACTATAGTAAAACATGACCATGTCCAATGATGTTTTCAGTACTATAGGAGGCTCAGTTCAGTGGTCAAAAAGTAAACCTGAACAGTTAAGTCTTGAGCCTCATTCAGTGGTAATGCCAATATTCAAATGGCGAGCTACACGGTGTGGATTTCTACCATATACAAATTGCTATGGTGACTCTGCTCTCTACCGCTACAGCAATTTAGACTGTGTGAACACTTTTGTGAAAGATAAAAAGGTCCAAATTTTAATAGGGTTTAGAAAATCTGTATCACTGCACTTTTTTTCTTTAAACTAATTTTGTTTGTTGTGGTGTGAATAGGCATTTGTCCATGACATGGTTAGAAATGGTAAGAAGGTTTTCTATAAAATAACGAAACGAGCACTAATTTCAGAAACAGGAATAATAACACTTGCTGCTTGTCCTTCATATTCCATGCTGGCTGTGTGGTTTGACTCTTACACTTGGCACAGCGTCCATTGTCGTGTTCCAGTGTCCGGCTTCGCTGGCTGACCTTCTTCTCACTTTCCTTCAGCCGAGTGGCCTCGTCTTTGGCATACACCCCGAGCTCCTGGGTGTAGCGCCCATATATCTGCGAAAAAACACCGGCATCCATTTAGCTTTCAAAAAACAAACACATTAAACATGTCCCAAAAATGGGCGGTGTGATGTAAATCAGAATTGTATCTTTCTTCTGACTTTCTGTATCTTTCTTCGATCAGCAAAAATCCATATTTGGCCCCCTGTGCGTAGGGGCAGTGGCGGTTTTTGATATGGGCGACATAAGCCGTTGCCCGGGGCGGCATCGTGGTGGGGGCGGCATCATGGGCATCAGCAAAAAAAAGTTGCTCGCACCCATGTTGCCCTGACATCATGCCAAAGCATTTTGAGGACTGCATAGGCACCAAACAGTTTTCTCTTGCGGAGAGTAAAGGCGCCCTCTGTTTGCGAGGTGCACCTGCTGCTTGCCACACAGGAAGGAGAGAGTGGGGCGGCATTCTCTGGTTGGCTGGAGCGGCATCTAATAACCAGCTCACAAAACTAAACTAAACTAAAATAAACCAACAAACTAGGGCTGTCAACGTTAATGCCGTCATCATGATTACAATTTTTAACACAATTAAACCATTTGGAGCGCAGAATGACTCAAAATCTCTGAAATGTCTCTGTCAACGCATTTCAGGCAGTTTGTCCAAAGTTTGTCCCTTCTGTGCTCCAGATAGGTTGATTGCGTTAAAAATTGTAATCACATTAATCCTGATGACGGTGTTAATGTGTTAACATTGACAGCCCTACAACAAACACAAAAACTGAAGACATTATGATACAGACTTATAATTTGGACTAATGTGTTTTCTAAATTCTATCACACACATATAATTGAGAAGTGAGCGCGAAGGCCCTCGCTGCGCCTGCTGCTGTGCTGAAGTCTCACACACAACCTGTCAACAGGGGAGGGGCGGGCTGCTTCCAAATAGACCACATTTCATTCATAATGCTGCAAATCCAAGCCCATTATGTATCAATTATTTTTCCTGGGTTGTGTGAAATCCCAGAAAAAAAGAAACACTATACAAGGCGTAGGCCTATTAGTCTATTAGTTTATGTTGTGGGGTTGGGTGTTGATACTGGAGTGCAAAATTACTGATGAAAGATGGACAAGAAAAGGTCAAAGCAATCAGGTCCTCAGTTTAGAAAAAAGAGAAAAGAAGAGGAGAAACGGGCAAAAGATACAGGTAAACAGATGAGTCTTTGAGAGGGAGTGTTCAACCAGGGCACCAAACAGGCTAGGACCGCGCCTGCATAGGGGTAGGAGGTCCCCTTTGCATGGAGGTGTAGGTGGTCCCAAAACTTTCCACAGGAAAGCATATTGAATATTGAATTAAAGCTGGGTTGCAAAATGACATACACATATGCAGCATATAAGGGCATCCTGAAGCAGCTTACATAATGTGTCCTTATATGAGACATTTCAATTAATGCATAGAAGTTGTGCTGAGCTATCAGATGTAAGTCAATTGGTGTAATGTATTTATTGGTGTCAGTGAACAAGGAACGATAGTTGATTGTGGTGGTTAAGGTGGTCAACACTTCACTAGCCTAAATAACAAGAACGATAACTGTGTAACTATTTGAAAATGTAATATAGTGAAAGTGGTACAGTAGCTGCAGGATAACTAAGGGCCTGAGTCAGAGTCTGCTCCAGGCATTATTTGTGTAATATTCCCCCACATGCTTTCTCTGCTAAAAATAATCCAACCTCTAAGAACCCCAAAGAACCATAAATTTCATAACCATCCAGCAAGCTCATAATAAATATTTTCCTATGAAATATTTTGTGGTAGTTGAACTACATAGCACGTTTTTCCTTGAACTCATTACATTCTGGCTCCTAGAAATCAGAAAAACAAAAACATGAAGGATCGATCATGACCTTTGCACAGTACTTTATATTGCTGATCACTCCTGACAATACAGATCTGACTTATGTTCAAATTTGTCTATAATGCTCAAACCAGGGTTGCCTGAAATTTATAATGACAATTCAGGTAATTTAGTCAAAACTTAATAGATTTAAGTTTCACAAGTGTGTAAAACTCACTACAACCCTGTTTGTGAGTGGTTGTGCATGGGAACATTGAATATGAAACAAAGTATTGGCTGGTGTGGCAAAACGATATACAGAACTTTCCCATTTACTCTGTGGCTGTCATGGCTGCATTGTGTGTTAGTTTGGCTTGTTTTAACAACTGAATGCAGAGATTTAAAGTATGTACTTAGTTTCTATACTTCTGACAGAAACGAAGTACTGTACCTGTTAAGCAGGTTACACATTTTTGGAAAGTGGGTTGTGCTCCTTCACAGAGAGGTTTCCCTTGATAACATACAGGACACAGCATGCACGTTAACTAACACACACACAAAGTTGTGTTTTCATATCTTGTTGGGGACATCTAATTCACATAAAGCTTTCCTTACCCACCTACCTTAACCCTAACTATCAGCAATGAATGCCTAACCCTAACCTAACTGTAGCCCTCACACTGAAACCACATAGTCCCCACAGATATGTAAACATGGCACACACACACACACACACACACACACACACACACACACACACACACACACACACACACATTCATTCATGAGTGTGCTTTAACCACAAACACACTCAGGTCATTTAGTTCAAAGAAGCAATGGCTTTGAGTCACATTTGTTTGTTGACTCAGGTCACATTGTGTCTATTGTTACATTCGTGTCAGGAAAAAAGTTGACTCCTGCTTTTTCTCCTCACTACAAGCTGAGAAATCTTGTGCAAGTCCTGTTTATATCAAGGTTAGCCGCTATTGCCACATAGGTTTTGTCACTAAGTTCAGTAAAATTCCAGGAGGCTCAGTCATGTATGAAAAATGAGTGCCAATTGCGACTTGATTCAATGGATTTGGAATTGTGTAGACATGACCGATTTAGAGTATAAACCATTTCTTAATGTCCTATCTTATACCTGGAAATGTCTGTGTAAGGCATCGTGTTTCAGACCAATGACTCGATGCAGTTTTTGCTGGGGGTCACATTCACTGAGCTAGAAAGATGGGAACTGTAGATTTTGTTCTGAGCTGATTCTACAGTGCGATCTCCGCATAACTGACAGCTGACTGATTATAAAGTGGTGCTTTTAATTACAAAGAAAAAGTGAACTACTAACTGGGAATTGCATAATTGGAAACCCATCTGCAGAAGAAGCCTATAACAGATATCGACTTGCACATGCGGACTTAAGTGTGTCGCAGAGTGATAAAAGAGCAGGAGAGGTGGAGAATAGGCAAACATTTAAAAGACAAGACAGAGTTGACACAATTTGAAAGGGATTTGGCTTCTAGCTAAGACTCTTTTCTTTTCTTTTTTTTACTATTATGTGGTTACATATTTACATTGTTCATTTGAAGTTTCTAATTTTTCTATAAACATACTGCAGCAGTAATAAATACTCCAACAGTAGCACATTGATTCCTAAGTGGTTTTTGAAGAAAGAAATAATCTAGGAAAATAAATTTATGTTAACATTGTATTTATTTTGTTTATTTATAAGTGAGCAGCAGAGCACATGATGCACTGAATATAAAACATGTATTATTAGCTAAACAGGTCCAGATGTGTGCCCGGCTCTGCTACACAGTAGCACTAATGGACTAACATCCAGTCCCTTTCAGTCACATAATATAAAGTGTATGACAATCTTCAAATTACATAACTGTGTGTGAACAGTGTTAGTGTCAGCAAAAACATTTTGCAAAGATTTAATTAGCTTTGGTGAAATTATGAGCAGGCATTAGTGTTGTAGCTGCAGTCTCAGCTATATAACTTGAAAATATGTTCACAATGTTTTTTTCTTCTGTTTTTCAGCTCCCGAAAAGCAAGTCCACAGTAAAAACTCTGTGACATAACTGTCTCTGGGGCCCGGGCAGATATTTTTTGGGGCCCCTCTCTGCCACATTGTACAGGAGCAGTCACGCCATCTTACATTCTCTCCATCATTCTCTCTCTCACTCACATTCACACTGTAAGAGCAAAAATAAGATATAGCAGTTGTCATCATTCAAGCTTTTTATCAGCACCTCAGTCAGAGGTTGCGTGAACGGACACCTTTATTTACTCTTATGCTCTTAAACTCACACAGTCTTCTTCAAATAGGCTACCACAAGCCTAAAACAGGTTGAGTCTTGCTAACAAAACAAACTGATTTCTAGAATTCCTCATTCAACAGTCATTTCCAATTTACCAACTTGTCGACATATCACATGCATGTATTAAAATATGAGTGCATATTTTCAACATGAACGGTGCAATGTTTTAGTCCTTTACAAAAACACAAAGATTGCTACTGCTTGCCAATCAGAACTTTGTAACGTTGGGCCTTGCAACACTGCTCAAATCCATACACCTGGTGGTATCCTCATCCTGCTCTCTTGTCTCTTTACATTTTTGAGAACCACTTTTTTGCTTTGGTTTGATAAACATCATTTTTAATGTCACCGCACCAACAACGTAGGCTGTAAGGCACTTGCTGGAAATGAAATTGCTGCATAGTTGATGTCAACAGGAAAACTTTTTAGAAACATTACCTATTTCAATCAAATTATTTAGATAATCTATTAAAGTAAAAACGAATAAAGGAATATTTGCAGGGCTAAAACTGATTTCATAAGAAAAATATATGCTGCTTAAACAAAGTTGGGCTTTTGGTTCAGAAGATAGAACCTAGCCCTAAAGATATTAATGTCCATTTTAAGGTAATGCTATGGATATATGCATACTCTCTAATGTAGAAGGACTCTTGTTTCTTCTGGCTCCTGGGCCATTTTGGATGTTATGCCTTTGATCCATTTCACTCTCACTAGTTAATCAAAGACCAGTTAATCTGAAAAAATGGACAAAATGGCTCCACAGACTTTTTACTTGAAAGCCAGAGGTAGAACATCATTTAAAACTTATATTTTCTCAAACATACAATCACCCAGAAAAGTTGTCAGAATCACACAGACAAAAAGTACATGCATATACTTATTTTTCATAAACTTACATAAGTTACGCACCACAATTCACTCATTACATCTCTAGTCCAGCTTTGCTCACACTTTACTCACGTTTTACTCATAAGTGGACGCACTGTGGGAAAAGTGAACAAAGTTCATATGGTGACAAGTGAAGACTTACAAGACTTTGTTCATACTGCAGCACCCGATGATCTGACCGGTCTCCTGCCATGGTTCTGCTCGAGATTTACAGGTTGCAAGTTAGAGAAAAGCTCAACAATGCTATCGTATGAAACAATGCTGTGTTCTCAATAATTAAAGCATTTGGCTAACTTTACTTGTAAAGGAGATCACCAAGCAAACTTAAAGAGTGTGTGCTTATTACAGTTTGATCCTTCTTTTTATAGCCTGAAGTTAGCCTCAAGATATAAAGACTGAGGCGGAGCTTTTTGGTTCGGTAGCTCAGGTGGGTGTGTCAGGCAAGCCATATGAATGGCTTACTTGTCATGGCTTTTTATTCACATTTCTTTTACATTTATCTTTAATTCTTCGTTGTATTCACTTAAAAAAAATTAATGTTATTTTGATATCTAGATTAATGTTTTTGTTCTACATACAATCACAAATTCATCCAAGGTCAAACAATATGAAAACATTTCATATTTAACCCTTCTGAGCTCTTTAATGACTTTTTTCTTTTACAATTGTATGCTACGTATCTTCTTTGTCTTCTAGAATTATGCAACCAATATTTCTGTTATTCTAGCTTATGTAAGAAATGGGAACAATATATGGGGAACTACAAGATGTCTACCACCAATGTTTGTTTTTTTTGCATGTTTTTTAAAATGTTTCTCAATCAAAAGTCACAAAAATGAATATGAAGTGGTATGAGTCTACATACTGTGGCTCAGTTGAAAAAGAAATAATCTCAACAAATATAGTCTATACTCGAGTGCCACTGTCTCTACATAGATTGTTTTATTGTGAGCACATAATGAACAAATGACTAAATGATCAGCCTCAGGTCAATCAGGTCCCACACCTGCAGACCCACTAACAGCTGCTGCTCCATTCACACTGTTAACAAATACTACCCCCCTCACCCACCCAGCTCACCTATCTGACCCATGGTCTGAGTAACCATCATCACTGAGGCTACTCACACACGGACTCAGACCAAGTCCTTTTGCACTGTTTCCAAGGACTTTCTAACCTGTTCTTGTGTGCCTTTGTCTTGTTTTGTTTATACTCCTCCTGTCTGTATATATCTATTTTGTTTATATTTATATATATATATATCTCCTGTTTGATATTTATCCCTGCTATCTTACTATTTATATTTTATAGCTGCACAGTTGGTTTGGAGCACCCACAATAAGCAGCCATTCTATTCTATTCTATTCTATTCTATTCTATTCTTCCTCTTTTATTATTTTGTTCATTCACTCAGTAAAAAAAGTCAGTTGAAATGTAACCAGGCTAAAAACATGTTTCTCTTGGTGGACATTCTTAACCTCTATCCTAAAATAAATTAAAAATTAAATAAATACATAAAATAAAATACATAAACAGAAGCTGAAATAGTGTGGTGGCTCAAAAAGTAGACAATAAAATAAAACTAAAATAAACTAAAACAAAAATAAAATTACAGAAAAAATGGTTGAGGGGGGAAGTTGTGCTTCTTCCCTTATGGCAAACACAGTTCAGGTTTGAGGAGACAGATGATTGGAAATGTAAACAGTGGGGAAAATAAAGGATAAAGCAGCAAAAGTGAGAGCAAGTTACATAAATGTGGATGAGCACATGTAATTAGAAAAAGCTGAAAAACATGAGCAAACTAAAATAGAGGGAAAAATCTATGTGAGGCTGCAAGATGATTACTCAAGCCCCCTCCAGGCCTAAGTCTACATCCTGCCCCATACTGTTGCAGAGAACAGCCATCAGCACCCCTCTTAATAACAGAGGAACAAACACCTGTCATGGAGCCGACCATGACAGTGAATACATTTTGAGTGAATACTGAGATCCGAATGCAGACACGGTAGGAGATGGAACTGAGATTAAACAAAAGGCGAGCCGTTTATTTGGCTTGGCAAAATGTGAACACAAAAACATACCAAGAGCGAACTGGGCAAAACCTAACCTGACACCTAAACTGGGAGATAACTAAATAATAGGGGTGCAATGATACACAAACTTCCCGGTTCGGTTCGGTTCGATACTTTGGTGTCACGGTTCAATATTTTTTCGATACAAAAAAATGTTCATGCCTTTTTAATTTGTCATTTATTAAAATTATAAATATATATTTTAACTCAAAAGTACAGTTTTTAAATGTAATGTTGCTGAAACAACAAAATAATAATAAAAAAAATCGATCTGATCGAGAAATCACTCATCTTTGGAAAAGAGAGTTTATTACAGAGAAATGGCTCTTTCCAAAATAAAAGCTATACTATACGCTTCTTCTGGGGTATACTCTCAGCAGCATATTAAACATATCAGGTCCCCATAAGGAGAATCATGTGCTAACGGCTGTCTAAATGACTCGGGTAAAGTTTGTAGCATGCGTGCTTGTTGTTTTTGTCTGCTTCCACTTGTCTTTGCACTAGGATGATGTCGGAGTAAATGTGCAGTCATATTCGTTGTGTTCCCACTAGTGCTGTCAGCGTTAATCTCGTTGAAATGACGTTAACGCCACAACACGACAAATCTCCGTTAACGAGTTACCGCGGATCGCTACCATCAGGGTCATACTTCACATGAAAACCAAGATAGTTCCAAACGCCAGATCTGAATGAGGGTGGGGGAGGTTCAGTTTGGGGTAGCATTGAGGCAGTTGCCATGTTGCAACGAGCTTAGCTTCTGTCTTGCTAGCTTGTGCTGTGCTCAGTGGATCTGCGCTCGACAGTGCAGCCTAGGCGGAGTAGTCGAACGCAGATCCACTGAGCGCTCAACACAGACAGCATCGTCAGAAGAAAAGTTGATAAAATAAATTAAAAATTTTGTATTGTTCGATACACATGCGTACCGAACCGAAAGCACTGTATCGAACGGTTCAATATCGATATGAGTATTGTTGCACCCCTACTAAATAAATATGAAAGCTGCAACAAAAGACCTGGACATGGAACTGAACAGGTACATGTGACTATGGAACTATGAAATAAACCGAACATGAACCTGAACCTGATTAGTAAGAACTCTGAGACCTGATGTGGCTGGACATGAAACCAAACAGACGACCTGAGAAAGACTGAAAGAAAACACAGACTAAATACACACCGGTGGTGATCAGAGGAAATGGAGACACATGGGCAAACCAGCTGAGTGGAATGACATCATGACACCACAGGGAAAAGTAACACCAAGCACGATGAACATAGAAACATGACTTTCAAAGTAAAACAGGAACAATGGCACGACATGAGCTTGACAACACAGGACATGCAGACATGACACGTGACAGGTTAGAGGAGACTTAAACATGGTGGTGATGAAATAAAGGGATCTAATAAACAAAGAACTATAACTGAACAACGGAGCTTAAGATGACTAAAGGAACTTAAACATAAACAATGAATATCTAAATACAGGGAAACTCAAAACACTGGGTCACATGACCCAGGACCGTGACAACACCTATTTCCCCATTGCATCTATTTCTTCCACAACAATCTCTACTCCTAGCAGTAAGTTGTCTGCAGTCGATATAGCCACCATCCCACATCCTGCAATACAGACCACTTTGCCAAGACAACTATTTCATTTCTACCAGGCGTAGAGGCAGGCCTGGCCAAACCAAGGATAGGGCTGGAAGCTGCTACAACTGCGGCAGACGTGGACACTGGGCAGGGGACTGCGCAGAAAGGACAAAGGGCATGGGGGACGATGACCATCTGAAGTGTTGTATGTGCAAAATGTACGTGACAACAAAAACAGTGTATATAGACCCACACAACGTCCTGAAGGATTCATTACCGAGTATTTCTCTGTAAATGTCTGATTAGGCATGTAGGCAGTGTAGGAAGGAGCGCTACCGCAGGTCATTCTTACCAGCAGCTGTCAGACTCTATAACACAGTTTAACATGGTTATCTCACTCATCAGCTTGTTTGTTCACTGTACATTTCACCAGAGTCATTCACCCCCCCCACACACACTTGTGTGCATATCTCTGTACTATTTTTATACATATTTCTGTACATTGTTATCTGCATATAACAATTTCAGTTGCTTATGTATAAAGGACCACCTTGTTTCTTCCTTCTATATTTTATATTCCCCTTGCTACAAGAGCTGTGTAACACCCACATTTCTCATTCGTGGGATAATAAAGGTTTATTCTATTCTATTCTATTCTATTCCATCAGTAATGGGCAAAGCAGGACTTTGTGAAACACGTAAACATTTGATGCTTTTGTGTAAAATTCTAATTCTGTTTTGGTCATCTTATTCACAATAAATCAATTTATATTCTTTGTGGTGGTGAATTATGTAACGGTTTTAACTGTTGAACATGAGGAAAGAAAACTAGAAAGCAGACCGCGTCAGAGCTGAAAACTACACTATAAGTTTACAGCACAGTGTTGGCCTCCCTCTCTCTGCTGAGATCAGTCAGTGGAGCTCATTCTGTGTTTTATTCCTCACTTTCTCTCATCTATATGACAGCAATCATTCAAATAAGATATTTGTGCATTGTTTATATAATAATTAAATAAAAATATAAATAATATACAATATTCATTTGATTACACTTGGAATTATGGTAATTAAGTTATTATTGTTAAAATGTGTGTAATGAATAGAAGGAGAGGTATCAAACATTCATTCAGTAATTACAGGGCCCAGCACAAATGACTCTGCTTGTACACATATTGTATAATTCCCTGCTCTCCCCTGCAGGCGGTCTGTCCTCCAAGTTCAGGTCCTCTACCAGAGGCCTGGGAGCTTAAGTCCTGTGTAGTATCTTAGCTGTTCCTAGGATTGCTCTTGTGGACAGAGATCTCCAATGTTGGATCTGCTGGAGCCACTCGCCCAGCTTGGGTGTCACTGCACCAAGTGCTCCGATTACCACTGGGACCACTGTTAACTTCACCCTCCACATGTTCTGGAGCTTTGCTCTGAGCCCTTGGTATTTCTCGAGCTTCTTGTGTTCCTTCTTCCTGATGCTGCTGTCATTCCGAACCGCTACATCTGTCACTACGCTGTCTTCTTCTGTTTGTCTACCACCACTATGTTCAGTTGGTTAGCCACCACCATTTTGTCCGTCTGTATCTGGAAGTCCCACAGGATGCAATGTTGCCTTCTGGTAGTTCGATCCCCTCAGTTCTGACTACCTTCTCTCTGTTATTATCCGACTACATTTCTCCATGTCATTGCTGTATATCCTGGTGTTTTGGATCAGTGAATCGATGTCTCATTCACTTCTGGCATACAGCTTGATGTCATCCATGTACAGGAGGTGGCTGACAATTGCTCCATTTGTCAGCCACCTCCTGTACATGGTTTGGAGTCTTCTCACACCCCCGTTCTCTGCGGCCTCCTGGAGTGGGGGGGGGGGGGGGGGGGGGGGGGCTAGGAGGAGGAGTTGGCCGTCCAACTGGGGTCTGGAATGTGGGGCCTCCCTGCTGCGGCGGAGTCGGGACGGTCTGCTTCTGGGTCTGGGTGCAGTTTCCCCCTCCAGGGGCAAGGGTACCTAGACCCGGTTCTTAGAGTACGCTTGGGGAGTGTGATTGTGTGTACAGCGTCTCTCTATGTCTGTCTCCACGTTGGTTGAGTGTGGAGTAATTGCCTATGAGAGCATGAGGGTGGGAATGGATGTTTGTATCTGTGTGTGTCTGTATGTCTGTGTCTATATGTCAGGTCGGGTATCAGACGCCACCTCTCGGGGGACATCTCAGGCCCTCCAAGGTATGGAGGCCTATCTCCCCCCACCACTTCCCCTGCCGGTGGCAGACGCCCTCAGACATCGGTGCGTTGGTGGTTCTTTGTGTCCGGGGGTGGGCGCCCAGGTACACACCAGCTCACTTCTTGGTGGCTGCTTATCGGGACCTAGAGCCTGGGGCTAGCTTGGGCCACTTCGGGGGTGGGGTGCCCTCGGCCTCTCGGTCTGGGACTTGGTCACTCTGGCACAGCTGGCTGCCGGCGGAGCTCACGGGCAAGTCACTGCAACCCCCCCTGGCTTCTGCTCCGCGGCTGCTGAGTGATCCCTCATCTGGGACTCTCCTCAGCTCTTTCTGGGACAGTGGCGTGGCTGCCCCTCTGTTGGTCTTCCTTGGTCTCTTGTGTTCTGGGGGCCTCTGGATGTCTGGAGTTTTGATCTCCTCCATACCTGCTTCATGCCCTGGAGGACGGGGCAGTGGCCCCCCCACACCCTCTAGCAGATCATTACATGAAGGAACCTTTAAAAAACAAGCGCGCTCACGCTCACAGGTGTACACACGGGTGCTCACACACACAAACTACACCCTTTTTGGCTCTTACCTCAAAGCACACTGTGTGCTGTCGATCTCACGTGCTGCACAATAATGTTTAATATTTAGTATTTACTGTCATATTCCCATATATCATTGTGATGTTGTTTATTATGTTGCTCTCGTTTTCTTCTGCTTGTTTTCTTTTTTCATTCTCAACAGGTGATCCAGGTGATTGATATATGTATTTTTTGTCTGCTTATTTAGTTGGCCTTCTTGTTGGTCAGCCTAGTCTTGCAGTCTCAGGGGACTGCTTTGTCTACCAGGAGCTGGTGTTTTGTGCCTCTGGTGATCTTGCCAATGCCTTTCTGTGCCATGCTTATGTATTGAGTCATGTTCCTGTTCACCTTTGCTACTAGTTTTGCCGTCAGTGTGATGTTGGATCTCGAAGATTCCATAGGTCACTCATCATATTCATGTAACCCCTTCTGCTGGGGTTACTACTTGTGTAGCGCACTCCAACAGCGCCCTATTTTTGTCTCTTGCCCACCGATGCCTTCTTGTTCCAGTAGCCCACTTCTCATCAGTCAGTCATTTTTTGGTGGCTGACAATTTAAAAGAAAAAAAATTGTAGATTAGATTAATTTTCTTTATTATAATCAACAGAGATTACTGAATCACCCTCGGGATCTAGTGAAGGGGCTCTCTGAACAACTACATGCAACTTCTCTGATGACTTAGCAGAATAGAATGGCATTAGATAATGTTTCTGGCAGCAAAGGGTGGCTGATGATGAATTTACTGAGCACTCAGGGCTAAGTGACCCACTCAAAACTTATATGGAACAGTTGGTGGAGTGGTTTTGTGTCTTCGGGACATGATAGAAAAATTAATACAATTATGCATCACGGTCCAAATTAAAACTATACAACAATTTACAGCAAGCTGAAGAAATATAACCATCATCACTGAGGCCACTCACACACGGTCTCTACACTCAGACCAAGTCCTTTTGCAGTTATTCCAAGGACTTTCTAACCTGTTCTTCTAATGTGTGCCTTTGTCTTCTTTTGTTTATATTTCTCTTATTTTGTATATATTCCTATTCTTATGTTTATATTTTTTATGTATATATCCTGTTTAATATTATTCCTGCTATCTTACTATTTATATTTTATAGCCACACAGCTGGTGTGGAGCACCTGAAATTCCTTCGTACAATGACAATAACCAACTGTTCTATTCTATTGTAGAACACAGTGCGAATTTTCTACAATTGGAACAATAATGTACTTAATGATATCACTGGCTCAGCCAGCTCAAATACAGTACTCCACATTTTTTATGTTGATCACAATTTTACATTCACTAGACTAGACTGTGTTTGTTATCAGTGAAAAAGTACAAGTAAATAAATACAAGTTATATAAATACAAGTTAAAATACTTTCTAATCACTTTAAGATAAGATAAGATGACCTTTATTAGTCCCACACGTGGGAAATTTGTTTTGTAACAGCAGGAAGTGGACAGTGCAAAAGTTATGAAGGACAATTAGAATAAAATAAAATAAGAATAAATACAGTACACAACTGTACAGAATAGAATAAAAATAGAATACTATATACAGTAGAATAAAATAGAATAAAATATACAATAGGATAAAAATAGAATACAAATGCTATATACAACAGAGTGAAAAATACAACGGTGCCAGAAAGATTATTGCACATTTGTGTTATTGCACATTTGTGGATGTGTGTGTATGATCAGTTAAAGTCTTTGTTGTGGAGTCTGACAGCAGTGGGGAGGAAAGACCTGCGAAATCTCTCCGTCCCACACCGTGGGTGCCGCAGTCTCCCACTGAAGGAGCTGCTCAGTGCTGTCAGAGTCTCCTGCATGGGGTGGGAGATGTTGTCCAGCAGGGATGACAGCTTAGCCACCATTCTCCTGTCACTCACCACCTCCACTGGGTCCAGAGGGCATCCTAGAACAGAGCTGGCCCTTCGGATCAGCCTGTTCAGTCTCTTCCTGTCCCCAGCAGAGATGCTGCCACCCCAGCAGACCACACCATAAAAGATGGCTGAGGCCACCACAGAGTCATAGAAGGTCTTCAGGAGTGGGCCCTCCACTCCAAACGACCTGAGTCTCCGCAGCAGGTACAGCCTGCTCTGCCCTTTCCTGTAGAGGGCGTCTGAGTTATGAGTCCAGTCCAGTTTGTTGTTCAGATGAACACCAAGGTACCTGTAGCTGTCCACAGTCTCAATGTCCATACCTTGGATGTTCAGTGGTTGCAGTGGAGGATGTTTGTGCCTGCGGAAGTCTACCACCAGCTCCTTGGTTTTACTGGCATTGATCTGGAGACAGTTCAGCTGGCACCAGTCCACAAAGTCTTGGGTCAGTCCTCTGTACTCCTTGTCGTCCCCATCAGTGATGAGGCCGACTATAGCAGAGTCATCAGAGAACTTCTGCAGGAAGCACTGGGTGGAGTTGTGGGAGAAGTCTGCAGTGTAGATGGTGAAGAGGAACGGAGCCAGAACCGTTCCCTGTGGGGCCCCCGTACTGCAGACGACCCTGTCCGACACACAGCCCTGAGTCCTCACATACTGTGGTCGGTCGGTGAGGTAGTCCAAAATCCAGGTAGTGAGGTGATGGTCCACTCCAGAGTTCTCCAGCTTGTCCTTCAGAACCGAGGGAAGAATAGTGTTGAAGGCACTGGAGAAATCAAAGAACATGATTCTCACAGTGCTCCCAGCGGTCTCCAGGTGAGCGAGGGAGCGATGTAGGAGGTGAATGACGGCATCATCCGCTCCAATGCCAGGCTGGTAGGCAAACTGAAGTGGGTCCAGTGATGAGCTCACAAGGCGCCGAAGCTGAGCCAGGACCAGCCGCTCCAGGGTCTTCATCAGGTGGGATGTCAGAGCCACCGGCCTGTAGCTGTTGAGGTCCTTGGGGCGTGAAGTCTTTGGCACTGGTACAACACAGGAGGTTTTCCAGAGCTGTGGGACTCTTCCCAGCCTCAGGCTGAGGTTGAAGAGGTGCTCCATCACACCACACAGTTGGTCCGCGCAGGACCTGACGACCCTCGAGCTGATGCCATCTGGACCCGCTGCCTTCTTGCCATTAATCCTCCTCAGTTCCCTCCTAACCTGGGTGGTTGAGAGAGACAGTCTGGAGCCTTGTGTTGATTGTGTATTGGATGCTGTTGTTGGGGGTGGGGAGGAGTGAGCAGGGTGAATAGAGGAGGTGTGAAGTGTCTGAGGTGTCAGAGGTGGAACAGCAGCAGTGGGGGTGGTTGAGTCTGCAGCCGATGTTGGAGACTGCCTCATGGCTGAATCAAATCTGTTGAAGAAATGATTCAGTTCATTTGCCCACCTCACATCCCTCCCAGGCAGAGAGTTCTGATGTTTGTGGCCCAAGATGGTTCTGAGGCCTCTCCAGACTTCACCAACGTTATTTTGCTGAAGCTGGTTCTCCATCTTCTGCCTGTAGCTATCCTTCCCATTCCTTATCAGTCCCCTCAACTCTCTCTGCACCCTTTTCAACTCCTCTTTGTCTTTGGATTTGAAGGCCCTCCTCTTCTGCCTGAGGACAGCTTTAATTTCCGGGGTAATCCAAGGTTTGTTGTTGGAGAAACACCGTACAGTCCTGGTAGGTACGGTGTTATCCACACAGAAATTAATATAGTCAGTAATGCATGTAGTAAGGCTGTCGATGTCCTCTCCGTGGTCGTCACAGATCACCTCCCACACAGTCGACTCAAAACAATCCTTAAGAGCCTCCTCGCTCTCCTGCGACCATCTCTGCACTGTGCGGGTGGCTGGTGGCTCCCTGCGCACTAAGGGCTCATACACAGGGACAAGGTGCACCAGGTTGTGATCATATCTGCCCAGGGGAGGGAGAGGTGATGAACTGTATGCCTCTTCAGCATTGGCATACAGTAAGTCCAGTGTTTTATTGTCTCTGGTTGGGCAGGTCACATACTGGGTGAAGGTGGGCAGTGTGGAGTCCAGTGAGGCATGATTAAAGTCCCCTGATATTATGAGGAGGGCTCTCGGAGATTGTGTTTGCAGTCTGCTGACCACTGAGTGTCACAGGCTGCATCCGCGTTGGCCGAGGGGGGGACATACGCTGTTATCGCGATAACATGCGAGAATTCCCGGGGCAGGTAGTACGGACGCATGCTAACGGCTAACAGCTCAATGTCTCTGCTGCAGAGTTGTTCTTTTACAGTGATGTGCCCAGGGTTACACCATCTGTCATTCACAAACACTGCCAGTCCCCCTCCTTTCCTCTTACCGCTGTCTCTTGTCCTGTCCGCTCGAAGCAGCTGGAATCCCGGTAGTGTCACGCTCGTGTCCGGAGTTAGCGGTGTTAGCCACGACTCCGTTAGCATCATGATGCTACATTGCCGGTACTCCCTCTGTGACCAGGTTAGCGACGTGAGCTCATCCAATTTATTGTGCAAAGACCGTACATTTCCAATAATTACAGAAGGAAGAGATGGTCGATAACGTCTCCTTCTCGGGCGACGGTGCTCCTTCCCAGCACGACACCCCCGTCTTTTCCTCCTCAGCTCGCTGGGAATGTCAGGTCTGTCCGCCGGCAGTACAGCTGCTGGACGCAGTGCTAACAGCTGATCCTTACTGTAAACAAAGGATCCCTGCTCTGGGTCCCCACACACGGGTGAAAAAAGTAGAAAAAAACTAAGAAAAACGACCAGAACTAGCACAAAACAGTAGAACATGGTTGCAGAGTCTAATTACTAATACATTAGTTATAGAAAAATTACGAGAAGAAAAGATAAGAAAGAAAGAAACTCGGAATGAGCAGAGCTGCTGTAACAGGCTGCCGCACACGGGGGGCGCCGGAAGTGATATTTACTATAGCAAGATGTGTGCCTGTAAAAAGGGCCAATGGTGGGATATAATCAAGTGATAATAAAGTTGAGTATATGATTGAGAATAACACATCAGAAAAGAGGAAAATAGATCAGGTGGTAATCACAGTTGTTGCTGGCATAATTTACCTTCAGCCCAAAGATGAAGCAGTGCGACTATGGAGGATCTGGGAGAGAAGACCCGGACTAAGAAAAGGGAGAGGAGACGTGCCCTGATGGCTTGCCTTTTTAACTCAGTACATTTTTCTAATTAATGGACTGACGTTTAGGCCAGCACGGTGGAATAATGGTTAACATGTCTGCCTCACAACTTTGCCTCCCAGTAAAGAGGCTCCCATTGGCCACCCACCACTTTCTCCAGGTTACTCCCACAATCCAAAGACAGGAACTTAGTGGGGTTAGGTTGATTGGTGAGCTTAAGCCGCCTGTAGGCGTGAATGTTAGTGTGAATGGTTCTGTCTCTCTGTGTCAGCCCTGTGAAAAAATAACATTTTTACTTTATTGATAGGGACAGTGAAGAACTGACAGGAAAGCAGAGGGAGACAGAGGAGAAGACATGTGGCAAAGGGCCATGGGTCGAACTCAAGCCTGCGGGTGCTGCGCCCACATGCTCGCTCAACACAGTGAGCTAAACCAGCATCCAGCTCTGTGGCAGACGGGGGTCCACGGCATACCTTGTGTCTTGTCCAGTGGTAGCTGAGAAAGACTCTAGCCACCTGCAAGCACCTGTGAGTCACACATACAGGTTTGACATGTAATTCTGTGCTGAGAAAATACTTTTAAAATCAGTCCTGCGTCCTTAAGGAAATATTATTAGCAGAGGTGGGAAGTAAGAAAGAACAAATACTTTGTTACTGTACTTAAGTACAATTTTGAGATATCTGTACTTTACTTTTTACTTTAGTCCCTACATTTTTAAACAGCCATCTTTCTACTCCTTAAATTTTCAAAATAGGCTCATTACATTTGGTTTAAAGGCATTTGAGGAGACTTACTTATTTGTCACTCTGGGTCTTCAAACATCAAACAGATTTGAATGTAAACAATAATGCATGAAAGACAATACTGTTAGCACATTAATCACCAAGAGGTGTCACATAAAAAGAGATAAAGGAGGCAAGACTGTTTGCCATAGTCACAGGTTACAGTGGGATGGTGTTTTTTTGGGATGGTGTTTTTTTGTTGAGGTCACTAGCCCTACAGAAGAAGGGTGAATATAAAGTGAACAATATTTTTTGTGAGCAATGTTTCTACCAGCTCAACAAACACACAAATTGTTGCTATGCAGTTTGTTGCACTGTGTATCTGCTAGCGAAAGGTTCAGCTACTGTATTTTACACGGAGAGAAAGGAAAGAGAGCAAAGTTCACTAAGTTCTAAGTTCAGTATGTGTGACATTGTTTTTTTTATATCGTTAAACATTCTGCAAACCAAACTGAGGCAGTAACTGTGCAGCTCTGCAGTTTAGTGCATGATAAACAGGTTAAACTTTATGTAACCTGTTTATGCTGTCTTTATGTTAGACATGCAGTTGGTGGATTTCAGTGAATAAATCTCAGGATCATCAGCTTAACTTTAAATTCATCTCTGCTACCCTTTACATTGCCTAACTCTTAACATTTATGTGTGCTTGTGTGACAGACTGTACAAAGAGGAGTGTGTGCGTGTAACCCCCCAACCCTGCAACGCTCCCCTTGATCACTGTTTATATGTATATCTAACGCGGTGTTGTAAATAAATTCCCTTTTTGATTACACAGCTCTGAGTCGTGCCAAATCCTGCATGACTTGAGGGTTTAAGGTAGTTATAAAAATAGAGGTAAGTTTTAAAAACATGTTTTGCATGGCAAAATGTAAATGTCTTGAACCAATTTATTTGTTTTTGCCTGGGAAACGGGAAATAGTTGCAGTGATTCATTAAAATATGCAAACATATATGGAAATACAGTATAAGACAAAATCAGAGTCTGTCCACGTCTAATTACTTTGAATGGTAAATTGCCTGCATTTGTATAGCGCTTTACTTAGTCCCTAAGGACCCCAAAGCGCTTTACACTACATTCAGTCATCAGTGTTGGGGAGTAACGGAATACATGTACTGCCGTTACGTATTTAAAATACAAAATATGAGTAACTGTATTCCGTTACAGTTACAGTTTAAAAAGGTGGTATTTAGAATACAGTTACTTTGTTAAAATAAATGGATTACACGGCGGTACTTTCCTGTTTCATATTGTGGCGGGTCAGGCCTGTTTGGGTTTTGTTTGACAGCTATGTTCTGTTGTTCCAGGCGGCAGAGTTACAGTTGCCATGGTTACAGGATGACGTGCTCTCTGCGACTGTGTGTTTCCTGGGTGAGAGAGCGCCTTTTTGTTGTTGTTTTTGTGCTAAGCTAATAGGCAGAATGCTACAGGCATAGCTCTAAAGAATGTAGCATCATGGGCAGTGTAGTCCGTGCTGCAGGGAGAATGGACTGCCATACTCGTTATGTATCTGTGAGCGAGGGAGAGAGAAAAAGGAAAAGTCCGAGCTGTCACCGAGCAGAAACGGGAGCTGGAAGCATGTAAATATAGTAATAACCACTGCAGCCAAGAAGAGTGCCTGACGAGCCCAGTTGTAAGTAAGCTATTAAGACTCGACTGTACACTGTGTTCGCGTTTTCCTCCGAAACAATCCGTTGGAGCAGCCTTTCAACGCCCCTCTCTGTCTCTCGCTAGCAAAGTTGACCCAGACAACAAAGTAAAGCTAGTTTTAGGCTGCGAGCCCGACATGAACCCGACGTATTAGCCAGAGGGTAATCAATCACACAGCAATAGTGCATTCACGTAGTTGTAAAAAGCATGATAGTATGTTAAGTAATCCATAGTATTCAGAATACGTTACTGTCATTGAGTAACGTAACGGAATACATTTTGGGGCATGTATTCTGTAATGGAATACATTTTAAAAGTAACCTTCCCAACACTGTCAGTCATTCACACACTGGTGATGGCAGCTACATTGTAGCCACAGCTGCCCTGGGGCGCACTGACAGAGGCGAGGCTGCCGGACACTGGCGCCACCGGGCCCTCTGACCACCACCAGTAGGCAAACATGGGGTTAGTATCTGCCCAAGGATATTTGGCATGCAGCCTGGGATCGAACCGCCGACCTTCTGGTTAGTGGCTGACCTGCTCTGCCACCTGAGCTAGAGCCACCCGATATACAATATTCAATATATAAATATTGAACTCAATATTTGTCCTGCGCACCTTTATTCTTCGGCCTGAACTTTCTGAGGTGGCTTTCGGCTCGACTTTGTCAAACATTTTTCCACAGTTTTTGTGTGCTCAAACTGTGAAATGTACACATTTAATTTTGATTCACAACTTTTAGCACTTAAATTCACCCCATCACAGAACAGAAAGCAACAAAAGAAACAGCCAGGTGTTTCGTTTAACCAATATGTAATCTCTACAGCAGTAGTTCCCAAACTAGCGTAGCGTACCCTACATTTTGCATTTTTCTTATGTTAGTTATGTTATTTCTTAGTTTCTTTGCAACCTGTGATGCTTTTATCACCTACGACAGACAAACTCTCCTGGACATTCGACAAAACTCACAATCCGGACCTTCACAAACCAACTTTTTTGTGAATGGTGGTGACTCACCTTGGCTACCTGGGCAGAAGAAACGCTGGAAAAAAAGGGAAAAAAGAGCGGGGATTCTGGCTGAGGAAAAGACAACATTGCACCCCACTTCCCAGCATTCTTCTAGCGAACGTCCAGTCCTTGGAAAACAAGGATGGACGAACTAAGGGCCAGGATAACTTTCCAAAGGGACATTAAGAACTGCAACGTCTTTGTTTTCAAAGAAACATGGCTAGACCCCTCCGTCCCTGACATGGCCATTGTCCCTGAGGAGCTCTCCATTCACCGCCGGGACAGAACAAGGGACTCGGGAAAATGTAGGGGAGGTGGCGTGTGCGTAATGACCAACAAACGGTGGTGTACTGATGTACAGACAGTTCTGTCGGGGTGCTCTCCTGATCTTGAACACCTTATGATCAGATGCAGAACCTTTTATCTGCCCAGGGAGTTTACAGCAGTATTCTGTACCGTTGTTTACATTCCCCCCATGCTGAAACCACATGGGCACTGGACGAACTGTCTGACATTATCGGCCGGCAGGAAACGTTACACCCGGAGGCTGCTTTTCTCGTGGCTGGCGACTTTAATAAAGCCAACATGAAGATAGTTCTGTCGAAGTTTTACCAGCACGTAAACTTTCCAACACGTGGTGATAACATCTTAGACCATGTTTACACTCCATACGCACATGCCTATAAAGCCCGCCCCTGACCGGCCTTCGGCAAATCAGACCACTCCTCGGTTCTGCTGTTGCCAGCCCATAGGCAGAAGCTGAAAAGCGACCAGCCCATGACGTATTCAGTTCAACGCTGGTCCGACCAATCAGACAGCGCCCTGCGTCACCGCTTCAGCATCACAGACTGGGAAGTCTTCAGGACTGCCGTGAACAACAACATCAACAATTATGCCAAGTAGGTAACAGACTTTATTCATAAATGCATCAATGAGGTCGTACCGCGGGCTATTGTACAAACTTACCCCAATCAGGAGCAGTGGGTAAACGGAGAGGTCCGCGCAGCACTCAGAGCGCAGACTGCAGCCTTTAAATCCAGAGACCAAGGTGAATACAAAACATCCCGGTACGCACTCAGGAAAGCAACAAAGACGGCAAAGGGACAGTACAAAGAAAAGGTGGAACTCTGCTACAGCAACTCCAACACCAGGAACATGTGGATTGGTCTGAAGACCATCACAGACTACAAGGGAAACAGCAGCAGAGTGAGGGAGGTAACTGCTTCTCTACCTCACAAGCTTAACACCTTCTATGCACGCTTTGATAATCATATATCTCAGGAGCTTTTGCTGGAAGAGGACAGCTGCCCTCTTCAGATATCTCAGGCAGTCGTGTGTAAATACTTCAGGAAAGTAAACACTCAGAAAGCTCCTGGATCAGACAACATTCTAGGCCGTGTTTTCAAAGCGTGTGCCCAGGAGCTGGCAGATGTCTTCACAGACATTTTTAATCTTTCCCTGCTCCAGTCTGCTGTCCCAAAATGTTTTAAGAGGACCACCATCATCCCTGTCCGTAAGAAAACTAATGTGAGCTGCCTAAATGACCATCGCCCAGTAACACTCACCTCCATTGTCATGAAGTGCTTTGAGCGCATAGTCAAAGCTCATATCACATCCTTACTCCCTGCTTCACTTGATCCGCTACAGGCCCAACAGATCTACAGATGATGCAATAGCAGTTGCACTTCACACTGCCCTTTCTCACCTGGACCAGAAAAACACATATGTGCGGATGCTGTTCATCGACTATAGCTCCGCCTTCAACACTATCATACCATCCAGACTCGTTATGAAACTCCGTGACCTGAACTTTAGCTCCTCCCTGTGCAGCTGGATCCTGGACTTCCTGACAGACAGACCTCAGGTGGTTCGGATCGGCAGCATCACCTCATCCACACTCACACTCAGGACAGGTGCCCCCCCAGCAATGTTCCCTCTAAGCTAATTGCGCACTGCTGGCACGGTCTCTGCACACAGAAAAAATCTGCGTTGAGCACAAAAAAAAAAAAAATCTAACCTGAATTGAAATTAAAGTAAATACTTTAACAATTCTGTTTTGCAGTGTTAGTCAGTAAGTGACTGGCTGTTCCTGTATGGGATTAGAACGATGCCACCTTATCCCATAGCCCAGCCAATGATGCGATTCACATTCATATATACGCAGCTAATCAACGTGGTTGACAGGCTATGACAGCGTCCTTATGTGCCGACACCGGTGTTTTAGCTAGCAAAGCGGCGTGGCTGTTGTGGAGTGAAGCCACGTTAATGACAACGTGTACAACCATTGGAGATGTGAGCAGGACAGACGGAACAACTGACGGAAAAAGTGTGGACTTTATACCAGTTTTTAAATTGTGTTGATCGGCCACGTAAAACCAGAGTTGTGATATAAAAAAAATGCAATGTTTGGTTTTCTTCCTGAATACTGTCATTGTTTATATTTACTGCGGGAAGAAACGGTAAAAGCGGCGTTTTATAAGGAAAACGCTCGAAAGTACTCCCCACCTGTGAGCAAAAACAACACCAAAAAACCCCCCACCCTTTCCTATTGGTGGAAAAATGTACCATGTTGACCAATCAAAACATGGCATTTGTTGTTTAGGAAGGGGGAAGTTTTAGGAGTGACAGCAGTGTTTGAGATGTGAGAGATTTGAGACGTTTAGCACAAATTTATTTATTTATTTATTTTTAGAAAGAGGGGCAATACATATTAATGAACATTTTAATAAATGTAAATATGCCAGATTATAGCCTTGGGCTAATTTCCATCTGCAGACCCTCTGGCAGGTTGGTGTTAAACACAAGTTAGTAAAAACATACAGAGACACTACTAACAGGTCATGTAACAGAGACAAAAACAGTCATCACATTATACTAGAACAAACAAATGACAAGAAGAGTGGACACAGAGGACAGTATAGATAACAATAACGGAAACGCATCAATTATATTGCACAAACCCCAGTATTGCATATGCCCTGACTGTCGTGATATTGCGTTCACCCATTGCACTAACAGTTGTTTCCCTTTTTGTAATACACTAACTCTTTTTCCCGTCCAATATAAAGCATGATTATTAAACATGATCACATGTTTGTGTGTCCCTCAGCCGCCCTTTTAAGTGACTCTTAAAGATGGGTAGACTTGTACTTTCCCTCACTGACAGTGGAAGACTATTCCAGAAGCTCACTCCCTGGTATGACAGAGCATTCTGTGAAAAGGTGGTCCGCCTGAATGTCAGTTCACAATCACCTCTAACAGTGGCTCGAGTCAGTCGAGACCCGGCAACACTGCTAGACTTTTGTTTAATAAAATCACTCATTGGTGGAGGCGCCAGACCATGTATAACTTTGTATATTAGACAGGCAGATTTAAATAATTTGAAATTAGTAAAATTTACAAACTTGTATTTATCTAAAATTTGACAATGGTGATATGAAAAAGGTTTTTTATCTAATATTTTCAATGCTCTTTTGTAGCACACTTCAATTGGCCCAATAGCAGCAGAGCTCGTATAGGACCAACTTGTAATACAATATTCAATATGAGCCAGTATCATAGAATGCAGGAATGTAATCGCTGCTGTGTCTGTTAATGATGTGCGGATATGTCTAAAGTTCTGTATATTAACATTTACAGTTTTCACTACTTTTCTAATGTGTTTTTTAAAGGATAATTTAGAGTCTAGTAGCACTCCCAAATACTTAAATTCCTCAACATTAATTAATTCTTGTGCACCCAAGCAAACTTTTACTGCAGCCACGGTTGTTTTAGGTTTACTAAAAAACATTGATACGGTCTTTATTAAATCTTGTGTAGTTAGTGTGTAGTTAGTGTGTAGTGTAGTCAATAGTTTTGTTGTGTGTGTGTCAGAACAATGAGGTGACTGCTGAATGTTACAGGTGTTACAGGAGTGATACATCTCCTGTTGTCAGACCTGCAGGTATCAGGCTGTTGTTCTCCTTTATCTCATAGTGGACAGAAATTATTTTTGGGAGTGGCACAAATAATTTGTGTGGCATCAAATTTGATGCAGAACAGCTGATTGTTCTGTAAATAGTTTGAAATGTTTATTTAAAAAACACCTTGGCTGCATTTTTAGGTAAACAGCTGCAAAACACTTTGTTGTTTGCAAAACTCAGTTACTTTTTTGAAGAAGTAACTATATGATTAATTGCCCAACATTGGTCATTATATACTGTATTTTGCAGACAGAGAGTTACAGGACTCTCTCCCAGACCACAGACTCAGACTCATAATACAAGTCAGAGCTTTATAAAAAGAAAAAAAAAAAAGAAAGTTGTGTTTTCAATAGTGTTAACATACCACACAGGTCATGAACAAGATTGTTTTTAATTTTCATTGTAAGTGGGCTACAGCAGTTAATTAAAAGTAGTCTAACATAAAAGTAAATGCTGTAATTTGATTACTTTAATAAACCATGTAACTTGGATGGATTGGATGCTGGTGTGACCACAGTGCACACGTCTGCTGTTGCTCACAGTGGTCCAAGGGACGCTCAGTGTGTTCGCTCAGACACATGAAAAATTAGAGGGAACATTGCCCCTCAGGGATGTGTGGTTTAGCCCCCGGCTGTACACCCTGTTCAACCACGACTGTACAGCAACACACAGCTCCAACACCATCATCAAATTTGCAGACGACACCACCATCATTGGCTGCATTTCTGATGGAGATGAGACGGCATACAGGGCAGAGGTGAGAGCCCTGACATCATGGTGCCACGACAACAACCTGCTCCTAAAGTCAGCAAAACCAAGGAGCTCATCGTGGACAGTGTTGGGAAGGTTACTTTTAAAATGTATTCCACTACAGATTACAGATTACATGCCCC
Source organism: Pelmatolapia mariae (assembly GCF_036321145.2). Classification (NCBI taxonomy): domain Eukaryota; kingdom Metazoa; phylum Chordata; class Actinopteri; order Cichliformes; family Cichlidae; genus Pelmatolapia; species Pelmatolapia mariae. The sequence continues at coordinate 167,402 of NC_086239.1, read as the reverse complement.
AAAATGTATTTTGTAACGTATTCAGTTACGTTACTCAATGAGAGTAACGTATTCTGAATACTATGGATTACTTAACATACTATCATGCTTTTTTACAACTACATGAATGTACTATTGCTGTGTGATTTATTACTATTACTGAAGGTTACTCGCCATACCAATACCAACTAGATATTTAAATCTTAATATAAATGAGTAACAGTAGGTGGACATTAGGTAAGGCTGCACTTTTTGCAGCGATCTCGTATAGAAAACTATTCCGCGCGTATATAAAACAGGTCCGCGGCTCCGAACCGTAGTAAAGGGACCTCTGGCTAATATGTCGGGTTCGTGTCGGGCTCGTAGCTGAAAACTAGCTTTACTTTGTTGTCTGGGTCAACTTTGCTTGCGAGAGACAGAGAGAGGCGTTGAAAGGCTGCTCCAACGGAACTTATTGTTTCGGAGGAAAACACGAACAAAGCCGAGTCTTAATAGCTTACTTACAACTGGGCTCGTCAGGCACTCTTTTTAGCTGAAGTGCTTATTATTATATTTACATGCTTCCAGCTCCCGTTTCTGCTCGGTGACAGCTCGTACTTTTCCACTCGCCTTTTTCTCCCTCCTCGTGCTCACAGACACATAACGGGTATGGCAGTCCATTCTCCCTGCAGCACGGACTACACTGCCCATGATGCTACATTCTTTAGGGCGATGCCTGTAACACTCTGCCTATTGCCTTCATATTAAATAATTTTTTTAAATATTTCTTCACGTCATTATGAGGCACGAGTTTGAGACCCAGGCATTTGAGCCTCTTAATGCGTGTTTTGTTTGGGTTTCCACCGGAATTACCAAAACTGGAGAGGGGAGAGGCTAACATATGAAACAGGAAAAGACCGCGTGTAATCCCTTTATTTCAACAAAGTAACTGTATTCTGAATACCCCCTTTTTAAACGGTAACTGTAACGGAATACAGTTACTCATATTTTGTATTTTAAATACGTAACGGCGGTACATGTATTCCATTACTCCCCAACACTGAACGTGGATTACAGGAGACTGCAGAGAGGAGCCCACACCCCCATCCACATCGAAGGAACAGAGGTGAAGAGAGTCAGCTGCTTCAGATTCCTGGGCATCAACATCAGCGATGATCTGAGCTGGTCACACCATATTGGTGTGATCACAAAAGCAGCAAGACAGCAGCTCTTCTTCTCGCCTGAGAAGATTCGGCATGAACCCCAGAATACTTACAAACTTCTATCGATGCACGATTGAAAGTATTCTGACTGGCTGCATCACCACTTGGTACGGCAGCTGTAATGCTCTGGACCGCAAAGTTCTGCAGAGGGTGGTGAGATCAGCACAGCGCATCACCAGGACTGAACTGCCAGCCATGCAGTATCTACAGACAGCGCTGCATGAGGAAGACACAGCGGATCCTCTCTGATCCCAGCCACCACAGTCACAGACTCTTCACACTCCTGCTGTCCTGCAGGCGGTTCAGGATCATCCAGACCCACACTACCAGACACAGGGACAGTTTTTACCCACAAGCCATCAGACTTTTGAACTGCTGACATCCCATACACACCACTACACACTCACTACAATTACAGAACTGTCACTTCAACAAATGCTACTTAAATTCTCATTGCACAACTTTGTACAACCTGCAGATACTCTTGCACAAACTTATAAATACCAACTTGTCTTAAATGTAAATACCAACTAAATTCTCTAATATTTAATACTTTTTCCACTCATTTTTATAGTTGATATTATTATTATTATTTTATTACTACCACTGCTTTTTTCTGTTATTTTCTTCTCAATATAACTGCACACTCTCTATATGCTAATGTAAAGTTGAGGAGCACGAGCCAAAGAATTGCTCTGTCAAAATACATGGGCGTGACTTGCCCAAATGACTGACACCTAAAAGTTGAAGTTGCCTCCAAGCATTCAGTGCAGCGCAAAAATGGACAAATGGTTAACAAGAAAAAAAGGCCCTACCACAGAGCCACTACAACCAATCAGTTCATGTCTGAAGATGCATTTTCCAGTGACCAGGTGATTGTTCAACAACAGTGTATTTGTAAGATTGGGATGCTAGCACGGATGTATCTGTGTTTATTAGCCAAGTGGCTAGCATAGCTGGAGACAGTCATGTGGAAAGTGATGAAGGGTCTGATGCGGAGCATCAAAGTGGGAGAAAGCATATCAGCTCAGACTGTAAAACAGCCTCATCAAAGAAGCGCAAATATGTTGGCAATTATATTTCGGTGGGGTTCACGTGTATAAATATTGGTGGATTTTCCCGGCCACAATGTGTTATTTGTGCAAAAGTATTGTCTCAGAACTCAATGAAACCTTCACCTGCGCAGACATTTAGAGACAAATCATCCTCATTTGAAAAATAAACCAAGAGAATATTTTGAGCGACAGCTAAAATCACTTTCAACAAGTGAAACCTTCATTCACGTGCCAGATCTTATGAATAAAAACAGACTACAAGCATCTTACATGGTCAGTTACAGAGTGGCTAAAACCAGCAAACCCCACACTATTGTGGAGGACCTCATTCTCCCTGCTGCTTTAGATATGGTAGGGACAATGTTGGGTGAAAAGTAGGGGTGGGTTTTAATAATCGATCTATCGATTAAAATCGATTCTGGCTTGGATAACGTGAAATTGATTCATTAAAATCCTGAATCGATTTTTTAATATAAATTTATTTTGCCCGAAACGCCAGAATCTCAGGTTAAACCTCACAAAATTTCAACAACCACCAAACAGCTAAGACAGTAAATGAGAGCAGGTACACGGATTCTGCACAAGGACGTAAACACACAGAATCAGTGAGATGTCGCCTTTCTCACCTGATGGGCGCTGCAGCTTTAAGCGGCTGCGTGCGCTCCCGCGGACGGCAATCACTTTTTGGCACAACAGCAGCACGGACACGGTTGGGGCTGAAAGCCGACAGCTCGCTGATTCTGATGTTTCGGCGGGTTCGCGCTTTGTGTTCACGCCCTTTTTGCGCTGATTCTAACGGTGTGTTCACACCGAACGCGATAGAGGCGGCCAGAGCGTCAGTTTTACATGTAAAGTCAATGGAAAGAGCGCGATGACACGCGATTGCGCGTCCGGCGAAAATTCGGAGGCAGATTTGCGTCGCGAAAACGCCAAAACGCCTGAAACGCGCGTCAGTGTAGCGCGTGGGGCGCGTTTGACTCGCGAAAAAAACCACGCGCGTGAATTTTTTGTGTTGCATTTTGTGCATACGCGTGTTTCGCCTCTACCGCTCGAGTTGGAAAATCTGAACTCCAGCGTCAAATCGCGCCGCGACAACCAATCAGGAGCCTGGTGACGTGGCTGTGACCTAGGTCAAAGGGGCAGATCCAGCCAAAGCCCTTCATTCTTCAATGGAGGGAAGGCTAATCAATGCCGTAGCAAACAACCCGGAGCTGTACGACACCAGCTGCTTTGTGTACCGAGACAGGAATATAAAGGACCGAGCTTGGAGGAAGAAATGTGAAGAGATCGGGCAACCTGGTAAGTTCATTCATTTCTCTTTTTACATTTTTCACTGACCCGGGGAAGCCGCAAAAAAGCTAGCAAGCCACCGCTATTTTCCCACTGATGTACAAATACCGTTCTGCTTTTATGCATGTTGTCATATAGGATTATATTTTGTTTATTAATAAACAACACACAGTGGTCCTGCTCATCCGTCACTGCCTCGCTTTTTCGCTGATTTTTTTTTTTGCACAGTACAGCATTGCATTCTGCAGCCTGATTGACAAATTGACAATTGTCAAATTTATCATGTTTTGTTTTGATAACCATCACATCCAATAGATAAAACAGCACAAAAACACCCATAACTATGACCCTCATTCGGAAATACACACCTGCACCGCGAGGGAAAAAGCCGCACGAAAGTGGCAGGCAGATGAACACAAAACACTGCATAATAATACTTTTACGTTTTACAATCTACAAAGGTTTGCACTTTGAGAAACAACTTGTGAGAACTGTGACTAATGTTCATGTGTGTGGGGAAAAAAAGTGTATAAAGTGCATGGCGAGGGCTAGTTATTCTGACAACCCCTGCTGCAATAAATGAGGGACCACTGTATATACTTTCTCTTTGACTATTGTTTAAAACCTGTTAACATTTAATATTGTCTTGATAGAACCAGCTGATTCTGCAGCAGAGCATCCCCTGTTGCTTCTCTTTGCTCCCCAGTCCCTGAGCTCCTGCTGCTGCACCCACAGGTATGTAATTGTAGCATCAGATGTACAGCACGCACTGATAACTTTTTACTCGGTGGGATTCCCTTGTGATCACCTTTACTAAATATCTACAACCAATCTGTTTATATCCTGTTTTTTTTTCTCAATGTTGAAATTAAAATCTAGCATCAGCCTTCTCATTTCTTTGTGTTTTGTGCTGTGTTTTACACGCCCAGAGAGGAGGACAGCTCCGAGGCAGATGAGGGACTGGTCCCAGGACGGTCCATCGGCGGTGGAGCTGGCCATCCTGGAGTTCCTGAAGAGGCCACGCCAGTCTCCAATGGAGCATTTCCTCCTCAGCCTTGTTCCTGCTCTGGAGAGCTGCTGGGTCCTTTTTATTCCTGTCTCTCTTTAAATACTTATATTTTATATATTTATGTTTAATGTTTTTCTGTTTGAGAATTGTAATATTATTTCAAATAAATTTTTATAATGACTAATGTCTCAGTTCTACTACACACCAAATGTTGGCACACGACTTGAAACATGTAGAATTTATTTCATATTATACTAATGACAAAATATACTAATACAGTGGGATGCAAAAGTTTGGGCAACCTTGTTAATAGCCGTTATTTTCCTGTATAAATCATTGGTTGTTACAATAAAAAATGTCAGTTAAATATATCATACAGGAGACACACACAGTGATATTTCAGAAGTAAAAAGAAGTTTACTGGATTTACAGACAGTGCAATAATTGTTTAAACAAAATCAAGCAGGTGCATAAATTTGGCCACCACAAAAAAAGAAATCAAATAAATATTTAGTGTATATCAATGTGTGTGTCTCCTATATGATATATGGGGGGGCCTTTGTCTGGACGTGCTTCCCATCCAGAGCTCCACAGCAGAGAGGGAAGTTCCAGCGCTCCTGGAATCCCTCTGTGATGGACCGCCAGTCTCCAGGTGAAGGCACAGCCATGAAGTCGTCCACTAGACAGTCCCAGATGGCCGTCGCTGCCTGGGGGGTGATCTGGCACACTGTGGACACACCGACTCTGAAACTGAACGCGATGGTCCTGAAGGATTCCCCGGTGGCAAGGAACCTGGACAAAATTGTTCAAAATTAGTATTATGTGTACTGCAGTTACAAAATACATTATTCAAATTCCAAAATACTTTTCTGATGTCAGATTTAAATCACAAAACATAAATCTTACATAAAACATTTTGTAATTATAAGGATAATTACATAATATATATTAGATATAATATAAAACAGTTGTGTTTTGTTTTAACTTTAACATATCATAATTTGATTGGTAGCAACTTTTACCACTACAGTGAGCCAATCACTCATAATCCCTCAACATTAGTCAGGTAGGAATGAAGTAAGACATTAATAGAAATAAAGAGTTGTATGTTGACATGTAGCCCTTTCCTTGCTTAAATCATTGTTGATATTTTTGAAAAGTTATCCTGTGATAAGACATAGCATATCAAGATAGAATATGCTAGATAGAATCATATAACTAAAGATGAACCAAACTTCACAATTTCATCTAGCTCTCAGATTTAAGAAAGGCTGGTGACCCCTGTTATAGAGCCTGACAGCTGCAAGGATTATATACAAATATTCAACTATACCAGAATTAAACCAGGTTTAAATAAAAAAAAGAGTGAGTATCACTACAAAGATTAACCCACAGTGGTCCTCATACCACAGTGTGATATCAGCAAACACAGAGAGCATACACTGATAGACACCACAGCCATGCTATCATTGCAACCACTGATAACAGCATAAATCGAATTAGATCAGGACTTGATGAGACCTTTCGAGTATCACTAGAAATATTATAAACAGTCATCTCCATACCACAGTTTGCTATCAGTAAACACCGACGGCATTCACTGTTAGCATAGCACATCCATGTTAGCAGTGTATAAACGGATGGTTTAGCATATATTAGCACAGGTATCAATAAAGGACTACCGTATTAAACACTTTTACTAACCTCAGGCAGATGGACAGGCGCTCTGCAGGTGGGATTGAGCGCCTGTAGTTGGTGTCTAGGCGGGCGATCCTGGGACCGACGCGGGACAGCAGGTCCTCAAACTGGGCAAGTGAAAGACAGTGATATCGCTGTCATCGCCGTCATCCAGCTCCTGGAGCAAGTGGTGAAACTCACCAAACTGCTCACGCCTCTGGAGGACCGGACTCAGGTACGGCGCGGACGTCCTTAACGCTGCTGCTCTGCTCTCCACAGTAAATAGAGAAGGGGGACTCTCTTTTCAAGCGCTAGCTCGACAGCTGCCATCTAGCAAAGATACCGTCTGGCACAACTTCCTCCCACATCCCTCCCACATTTCCGGTTCACGCGCGTGAGACGATGCAATTTTGAGGCGCGATGGATTTCTGTTGGACACGCGTTGAGGTGCGAATGTGCACGCGTCAAATTAGGGGCGTTTGGGGCGTTTTCGCCCGCGCCTATCGCGTTCGGTGTGAACACACCGTAAACCTGTTAGTTTTATCTCTCTCCAAACAATATTGACCGAACCGGCAGCAAAAGAAGATCCAAACTATGCTTCACATAAACATCGTCATGAAATCACTCTGACTTTTACTGTTTTGCTTCCACCACGATAAAATCACACTTCATGCACAGCTCTCTCTCTCTCTCTCTCTGTACTTCAAGAACAGTTTCCCGTCTAAAAATCTGTTTTCTGCATTATTCGCTTGCTTGTTACACACAAGTCTACCGTTGTTTACAGCGCTGTCGGTCGCTGTTTTTTTTTTTTCGTTTTACATGCTTTCGAAAAGAAAACCTAATTTCTGGCGTTCAATACTGAACAAATTTAAACTTTTTAAAATTATGCAAAATGCAAAAAGCTTAGCCGTGTCTCTAATAAAACCGCTGTAACGTCAGAGGTAACGTTCATATGTTGATTAATGGTTTTCTTTCGTTTTTGATGTACTGCAGAATATTTTTATAAAATCCCAGGCCAGGAAAACCACCTTCATGTTTTTCTGTGTTTTATCTTCAGCTACTTTGACACAAAGGCATCTGCTGTGATGCTCACACCTTTGATAAAGTCTTGCGTGTGTCAGCTTCCTTTGTATAGATACAAAAATATGTAAATGCACTGATCTGAATTATAATATTTCTGACTGTCAAAATTTCCCAGATTCAAATCGAATTTAATTGAATCGAATCGAACCGAATTGAATCGAATCGTGGATCGAATCGATTCGGGACCTTGTGAATCGGAAACGAATCGATTCTAGAAATCAGTGACGATACCCAGCCCTAGTGAAAAGGCAAAAAAGACCATACAGTCCATTCCATCACCAAACAATACTGTCTCACGGTGCATTAATGCTACATCAGAAAATGTTCTACAGCAGCTGCTTCTGCGCATACGCCACAGTGAATTTTATGCAATACAGCAGGACGAGTCCACGGATATGGCTGGGCTGGTGCTAGTTCATATATCATGAAGGAACTATCAAGGAGGACGTGCTATTCTGTAAACCGCTGGAAGGAAGGACAACTGCCGCAGATATTTTTCAAAATCTGGACACATTCATGAACACACATGGACTCGTGTGGGACAGATGTGTTGGCATATGTACTGATGGCGCATGGGCCATGACTGGGAGACATGGAGGTGTGGTTTTGCGTGCGAAAGCAGTCTCGCCAGATGCCTATTGGGTACACAGCAGCATCCACAGAGAGGTTCTTGCTGCAAAGGGAATACCTGTCCGTCTGAAACATGTTTTGGACACGACTGTAAAAATGGTTAACTTTGTGAAAGCCAGGCCGCTGAACTCCCACTTATTTGCTGCATTGTGCAATGAGATGGGCAGCGAGCATGAGATATCATTGCTCCATACAGAAGTTCGCTGGCTATCTAGAGGGAAAGTGCTGACTTGTTTATTTGAGCTGAGAGATGAACTTAAAGTTTTCTTCAGTAACCATCCCTTTGAGCTGTCTTAACATTTGCATGATGAAGAGTACCTTACGTGCCTGACTTATCTGTGTGATATATTTTCTCGTCTGAATGAGCTCAATCTCGGATTGCAAGGCATTTCTGCAACTATATTCAATGTTCAAGACAAAGTTGAGGCCATGATAAAGAAGTTAAACCTTTGGAAGAACTGCGTGGACACAAACAACACAGAAGTCTTTCTGTCTTTTCTTGCTGCACGATTTTCTGTTTAGTGTGATCTCACACTGTCAAGACTCTGATGCTTTTCACCACCACATACTTATGCAAAAGGGGATTTTCTGCGTTAACAATCATTTAAACAAAATATAGAGCAAGATTTTGTGTGGAAAACGATTTAAGACTCAACCTTTTCCAAATTGAGCCAAACATTGAAGAGCTGTGTGCCTCTGCCCAAGCACATCCATTATATTAAATAAAGTTCTGTTTAATGAAAGTTCATATCTGGCCTTTATGCACTGTAAAATGTAATTCTAGATGTTTGTTATTGTAACATAATATTCTATATCAGTTTGACAATAGATTACTGAAGTTGTTGTTATAACATAGAATTACAAGTTAAAAACTTCCCAATTACACCAAAAAAAAAAAAAGCTAACGTGAAAACTTATGTCCATCTAAATCAGCAACCTATGTGAACATGACAATGTGGGGAAGTTGAGCACAGCAAGATTCAAAACTGCCTCACGTGACTGCTATCGAGGTGCGTCATGGGGAATTGGCGGTTAACGACACGCTCACTTTACTTGGACGTTTAATGTTAGTTTTTATCAGATAGTCCTCCAGTGTGTTTATTTCTTGCACTAATTATATTGTGCAGTTATTTCTTTACCTGAAATGCTTTATGCTTAACAACAGCTCCATTTTGACTTATTTTTGAACTCTTGTGATAAGTATGACCAAATTGTGTGAGTTTCAATACTAAAAGAGCTGTAGTGATAAAATAATTGGCATAAGAGACACTGATTTTTGGCATGGTACACTGAAAAAAAGGCCATGTTGGATTTACTTGATTCAATGGTGGACATTGGTTGCACACTAGTGATGGGATTTCCGGCTCTTTTTAGAGAACCGGCTCGGCTCACTAAAAAGAGCCGGCTCTTTCGGCTCCCAACCGGCTCTTCAGGTTGTTTTGTTGCTTTAATTAATTTATTATTAACAATAATATAAAATTATGCACAAAAGGAATTACTAATGTAAAAAAGAAACCCGTGGTTTTATTTATATATGTTTATATATAAATATATGCGGTGGCCCCTAGAGACAAAGCACGCACAAACTCCAAAACACATTTCTAGCGTTAACTGAACTTCCAAAACAGAGCTACCTAGATCACTTAAATTACACAATTGAAAGCATATGTGTGTTGTTTGTGTATTTATACACAAGCACTCATATATATTCAAATAATTTAAAAAAATGTTCATTTACCTGTTACTACCACACACCAAATCCGGTCATTGGTACTTGCTGGCTTGTGTAGCCACTAGGTAACAAAAACTCAACACTGTGCCTAGCATCCTGGAGCACTTCTGTTGTCTTTTGTACGTGCTTTGTCTCTAGGGGCCACCGTAAATATACTTTTATTCATTCACTCCACATAAAATGTAATAAATAAATCATATAATACAAAAACCAACTATTTACATTTCAACTTTTAACTATTTAAATTTTCAGCTTTTTCCTTTTACAAATTTAAAGTGAAACAACACAAAACACTGCAAACTACAACACAGTTAAATATAAATTAAAATATGAAAACAAAAAGAAGATGCATATTCTCTGTCATATGGGCCTGCATGAATAAACTTTCTGAACCCTTTATCATCTGCAACTGAAAATAGTTGTGGATGATTACTATACCTTTCTAATGTGACGTTGTTGTCCCTGGCTCTCTTTCTCTCTCTCTCCCTCCCGCTCTGTTCCTGTGCTACTGAGGCTACGTCCAAACGTACACGTTTTTAGAAATCTCCGTTTTCAGTGACCGAAAACGCCGTTTACGTGTGGACGAAAGGTGCAAACGCATAGAAAAATCTCCGTTTTCAAAAATACCCGGGTACGTGTGGACGGAGCCTGAGTGTAACTACCGCCCCTCCCCCCTCTGCCCAGCGCAAAGCACAAGGCTCGCGTGTGGAGTGAAGCGGAAAAAAAGTGCGAGAGAGAGGGTGAGAGAAAGAAAAAAAACCCCCACGGCTCGCGATAAGGAGCCGGCTCGCGTCGTTCACGTCAAAGATCCGGCTCTAAGAGCCGTTTCATTCGCGACCGACACATCACTATTGCACACAAATGTTTTCCTTTGGCAGAAACTTAAACAACTGAGTTAAATCAACACAACTTTTTTCATATTCAGTAAACCTGTGCATTTTGTGTTCATAAAACGCGATTGAAACATGTTCAGATGAAGTAAGTTCAGCTCTTGGAATATTTTAATCCTTCACAATTTTGTCATTTTATTTCAACACTATTCAGTAACTTTTACCCCAGTACTACTTGGTCACTTAAACACTACATGTTGTCTTCATATTACATAATGTTCAACAAAGTCTAGATCCTGGTTGCCATAAAAATTGAATGGGTCTACAACAACTACCATCCTCCTATCTTTATCCTGGTTGCAGGAGGCTGGGAAATAACCCTGAAGTGATAGGTTACAAGGCAGGGTATACCCTGGACAGCTCACCAGTCTATCACATAGAAACAAACAACCATTTACACTTACATTCACGGGTAATTTAGAATCACCAGTTAACCCTAACTCTAATAACTGCATGACTTTTAACTGTGGAAGGAAACCAGAATACCCAGAGAGAAACCAGTGCAAACTAGCCAGAATGTGGATTTGAACCCAGGACCTTCTTACTGTGAAGCAACAGCACTAACCACCATGCCAACAATCTAGGAAATACAGGAAAGCTGTGATTTCCTGTACGAGCTATGATTTCGTACAGGAAAGCTATGATTTCCTGTATTTGATGCAGAAGTTTTATGTTTTTGTCCTTGACAGGTTAATCCACAATAAATAGCAATAGCATGCACTTGGTGTGTGTGTAGTTGTCTGCCTCTTATAACTCCAGTGATTTTCCTGCAGTTTGAAATCTTGTGCGATCTTGTGAATTTCATGAGTTCAGCTTTATTGTGATCTCGGGTGACTTCAACCATGTATCACTGGACAATACACTTCCAACATTCAGACAATATGTGGACTGTCCCACCAGGGGAGAAAAAATTCTAGACCTACTGTATGCTAATGTCAAGGATGCATACAGCTCCTCCTCCCTCCCCCCACTTGGTAGGTCAGATCATAACCTGATTCACCTCACCCCCCGCTATGTGCCAATTGTGAGGAGGGAACCTGCGACCACGAGGAGCGTTAGGAGGTGGTCAGAGGAGGCCTTAGCGGAATTACAGGGCTGTTTCGAGGTGACCGACTGGGAAACACTCTGTGAGCCTCACGCCGAGGACATCAATGGGCTTACTGAGTGTATCACAGACTACATAACTTTCTGCACCGACTCCATTGTTCCAGCTCAGACTGTTCATTGTTACCCAAATAACAACCGGGGGTGACTAAGGACATCAAAGCCCTCCTCAACAACAAGAAGAGGGCTTTCAGAGGGGGCAATAAAGAGGAGGTGAGGAAGGTCCAGGTGTTACTAAAGGACAAGATCAGAGAGGCTAAGGACAATTACAGGAAGAAGCTGGAGTGGAAACTCCAGCAGAACAGCATGAGAGAGGTGTGGAGGGGCATGAAGACCATCACTGGATTCAGGCCAAGCAACAGCAGGGGAGCTGAGGGAGGTGAGAACAGAGCTAACGAGTTGAATCTGTTTTTCAGTAGATTCGACACCACAGTGTCTGCTCACACCCCCACAACCTCACCTGTAGTCAGCCTGGAATCCAGAGCCACACCACTGTCCCAGCCTCTCTCTTCACATGGCGCTGTTGCCTCCTGTGAGATTCCTGACACCCCTCCCCCACCCATCACCTTCACTCAATACCAGGTTGAGATGCAAATGAGGAGACTTCACTCAGGCAAGTCTGCTGGACCAGACGGAGTGAGTCCCCGCGTCCTCAAGGCCTGTGCCCCCCAGCTGTGTGGAGTATTTCATAAACTGTTTATGCTGAGTCTGAGTCTGCAGAGGGTACCAGTGATGTGGAAGACATCATGCCTCGTCCCTGTACCAAAGACGCCACGTCCCAGTGGCCCCCAGGATTACAGGCCCGTGGCACTGACCTCCCACATCATGAAGACCCTGGAAAGGCTCATCCTGGACCAGCTGCGACCCATTGTCAGACCACATCTGGATCCCCTTCAATTTGCCTATCAGCCTCGTCTCGGAACTGAGGACGCCATCATCTACCTGCTCGATCGTGTCTACACCCATCTGGACCAGCCAGCGAGCACTGTGAGGGTCATGTTTTTTGACTTTTCCAGTGCTTTCAACACCAGCGGGCCAACCCTCCTGGGTGATAAGTTAGCAGCGATGCAGGTGGATGCTTCTCTGGTGTCCTGGATTGTTGATTACCTGACAGGAAGACCGCAATATGTACGTCTCCCACAGTGTGTGTCTGACAAGGTAATCAGCAACATAGGGGCACCACAGGGGACTGTCCTCTCCCCCTTCCTCTTCACCCTCTACACCACAGACTTCAGCCACTGCACAGAGACCTGCCATCTTCAGAAGTTTTCTGATGACTCTGCAGTGGTTGGATGCATCAGCAGGGATGATGAGACAGAGTACCGGGCTGTGATCGACTCCTTTGTCACATGGTGTGAGCAGAATCATCTGCAGCTCAACGTGGGAAAGACCAAGGAATTGATAGTGGACATCAGGAAGACCAGGAAACACTTGACCCCTGTTTCAATCCAGGGGGTCAGTGTTGACATTGTGGAGGACTATAAATACTTCGGAGTACACATTGACAATAAACTGGACTGGGCTAAAAACACCACAGCACTTCACAGAAAGGGCCAGAGTCGTCTCTATTTTTTGAGGCAACTGAGGTCCTTCAACATCTGCCAGAAAATGCTCAGGATTTTCTACGAGTCTGTTGTGGCCAGTGCGATCCTCTATGCTGTTGCATGCTGGGGGAGCAGGCTGAGGGTCGCAGATGCCAACAGACTCGATAAACTGATTCGTAAGGCCAGTAATGTTGTGAGGATGGAGCTGGACTCCCTCAAGGTGGTGTCGGAGAGGCGAATGTTGTTCAAGATAAAGACAATGTTGGATAACACCTCCCACCCACTCCATGACATGCTGGTCAGTCACAGGAGCACGTTCAGTGAAAGACTGAGATTACCAAAAAGCACCACTGAACGACACAGGAAATCATTCCTGCCTGTGGCCATCTCCCTGTACAACTCATCCACTTAACACACTGTTTACTGCAACAGCAGTACTGCAACATGCTTCTTTTTCAGATATTTATTAATAAGTGACTTTATGTATATATATATATGCCTGTATATATTGTGCTATTCTTAGTTAGTGTATTGTCTGTCTTTGTTAATGTTTGTTTGTAATGGAGCACTGTAACAAAAAAATAATTTCCCCTAGGGATCAATAAAGTATTCTGATTCTGATAAACTGAGCAAGGGTACTGAACACTGATACGAAAACACACAGGCATAATTTGATGGTACGACACGACACCGAGCACGGGAAAACACAGGGCTTATATACACAGGGTAGTAATGAGGGAATCGGCAAAGGGAGGGAGACGCAGCTGGGAGAGATCAGGGCTAACGAGACAGGGGGAACAAAGCTGCACACACTAACATAAGACAAAGACTTTCACAATAAAACAGGAAACATGAATCACTACTCAAAACCCAAGCAAATCATAATTCAGAGAAAACCAAACATAAGAACTAATCTCTTAACAAGAATAACTGAAACATAGATTATAATAATAATCAACAAAGCACAATCCATCATTCAAAAAATAAACCAAAATATAATAAACTCAAAATACTGGGTCCAACGGACCCAGAACCGTGACAGATTCTGTGGCTGGCTGGAGCAGCATCTAATAACCAACTCGCAAAATAAAACAAAATAAAAACAAACCAACAAACACGAAAACAGCAGACATTATGATACAGACTTATAATTTGCACCGATGTTTTTTCGAAGTTCTACACGAAAAGTGAGCGCGAGAGCCCTCGGTGCGCCTGCTTGCTGCTGAAGTCAAAGTAAACTTTATTGTCATCTCCGCTACATACAGTCCAGTATATAGAGAGATGAGATGACGAGGCTCCAGTTACAGCAGTGCATGTAAACAAACAATATATATAAGAAGAGTAAGAAAATAAATATACACTTTAGGACCAGGGGTAAAGGGATCAATAACAATTTAAAATTTATAATTTACAGTTTGATAATTTAAAGTCTCACACACAACCCGTCGAAAGGGGAGGGGCCGGCTGCTTCCAGATAGAGCACATTTCATTCATAATGATGTAAATCCAAGCCCATTATGGATTCATGATTTGAATCCTGGGTTGTGCAAAATTCCAGAAATAAACCCTAGACAAAGTGAATCTGTGAACTAAGGTGTAGGTCTATTAGGTTATGTTGTGGTGATTCTCGGGTTGGGGGATTTGTTTTCATACTGGAGTGCAAAATTAAAACCAAGATAGACAAGAAAAGTTCAAAGCCATCAGGTGCTCAGTTTAGAAAAAAGAGAAAAGAAGAGGAGGAGAAACGAGCAAAAGATACAAGTAAGCAGATGTGTCTAGATGGACCGATCCGATATTATGTATCGGTATCGGTCCGATACTGACGTAAATACTGGATCGGATATCGGAGAGAAATAAAAAATGTAATCCGATCCATTAAATATCAAAAAAGCACCTCACAAAACTTGCGACATGGCATAACTCGGCTCATAACCGTAGCACGTATGCCTCACCTGATAGAGCGGCTGTGTGTATTTGTAGCCTCGCTACCAACCCGGCATTTCATCTCCGAGGAAGTTATCCCAGAGAGAAGTAAAGCAAGTGTGTAAGTTCATCTCTGAATGTTTGCAAAGCATTTTAGCGTTAAGCTTAACAACCGATATATGGAGCGACTGCCTCTTCTCTCCCCCTCCCTCTCCTGCTGCTACTTCAAACGTGAAACTGATCAATGATCAACTGATCGGCTCTTCTGTCGCGAGTCCGTCTCTCTTCTTTGTTTATCGCCCACTTCGCGCCACAAAGAGGAAACCAGCGGCTGAACAACAGCAGCACGTTTAAGCTTGATAATCTGTTGTTAGAATTTATTTAATATTACTTTCTACACCAGGATCTTTTTCTACTAGCTGACGACTGGTAACTGTGCAGGGGCGGATCTAGCAAAGTTTAGCCAGGGGGGCCGATAGGGCAGGGAAGGGGGGGACAGGGAAAAGGGGGGGCACAAAGACATACTTTTCTTTCTTATTCTCATTTAAAATATCTAGCTTTTAATAATTAATTATCTGAATCTTACACCCAAAGTTTTAATCTGATGTAAAAAGTATAGAAGTCCATTACTGTATATAGTAACTATTAAGTCTAATATACCCTAGTAAGCTACAGTACTTTTTCCTTTGGGAAAGTACCATCTGTGTAGTCTGCAGTTCTGTTGAAGAAAGATGTTGAATCTATTTAATTATTCTTGAAAAATAATTGATTTCTGTGCATTTTTTTCACACTGTATCAAATTAAAGTTGATTACGTCGATTAAGCATCATGAGGTGGAGGGTGGGGGGTGGTTCCCTATTTTTTTTTTTGCTGGGAGTTTGCAACCCTATTAGTTAGGTTGCTTACTCTTTAAAATACCAGAATGGGGAGGATGGAGTAGGTTTAAGTTTATTAGATTGATCAGTATTGCTGAACTATGAAATATTTTGGGTGCAGTGTATTTTTTGCATACACGTATAACAGAATAGCTTTAGTGTTTTGTTTTTTTTTAAACTTGAGTTTGAACTTATACAAAATGCAGCAAGATATTATAAAAAACAGTTTTATTGATTGAAAAACACACTATATCGGATTCATATTGGTATTGGCCGATATCCAAATTTATGATATGGGTATCGGTATCGGACATAAAAAAGTGGTATCGTGCCATCTCTACTACAAAGTAAAAAACCCCCACATGCACACACTCAAATAGACAACAAGAGCTAAACAACTAAAAGACGTGTCTCCAGACAAATGAGACTCTTATTAATAATGTTTTCTAACCATTTTTTAAGATTCAAAGCGTTTATTGTCATCTGCACAAAGAAATGCATTTTTCTGTGCAATGAAGTTCTGTCTTTGCTGTCCACACACAGTTCCTCGGCTAATATGTACAAATAGAACAGATAAAATACAAATAGTATAAATAAATGAAGGCAAAATGTCAGCGTGAGGTAGATGTATGTATGCAAAAGAGCTATGAGCTTAATATGTAAGATGACCTGATTAAAAATTATTACTGTTAAAAATGATTAATGTTAAAATAGGTCAGCTGTTCAGGAGTCTGATAGCAGTGGGGAAGAAGGAGTTGTTGAATCAAGATGTTCTGGATTTCACACTTCTGAACCTCCACCCCGAGGGCAGAAGTGTAACCAGTCCGTGTTGGGAGTGTGTGGGGGTCTTTGAGGATGGAGGCAGCTCTCCTCTGGACTCTGCGATGGTAGATGCTCTGCAGAGAGGGCAGCGGGGTCCTGATGATCTTCTCCGCAGGTGTTATCACTCTCTGCAGGCGTTTGCGGTCCATAGCAGTAGTGTTGCCGTACCATGCAGTGATGCAGCTGGTCAGTGTGCTCTCCACAATGCAGCTGTAGAAGCTGCTGAGGATCTTGGCCGACAGACCAAATTTCCTCAGCCTCCTCAGGAAATACAGCAGCTGCTGAGCCTTCTTGAACAGCTGTGTGGTGTTCAGTGTCCAGGTGAGGTCCTCAGAGATGTAGACGCCCAGGTACCTAAAGCTGCTCACCCTCTCCACTTCAAGCCCATTGGATAAACAGCTGCTGGTGAGGCCTCTTTTTCTTCCTCATGTCCACTATCATCTCCTTATCAGTGTTGAGGGTGAGGCTGTTGTCCTCACACCATGACACCAGACCGGCTACCTCTCTCCTATAAGCCGCTTTGTCCCCTCCAGTGATGTGACCAATCACTGCAGTGTCATCCGTGAACTTCAGTATGGTGTTCTCTTTGTTGGAGGTGACACAGTCGTGGGTGAACGGGGTGTAAAGGATTGGGATGAGGATGCAACCCTGTGGGACGCCAGTGTTTGTGATAATGCTGCCTGAAGTCCTGTTGCTGATCCTGTTAGACTGTGGCCTGCCAATCAAAACTGATAGCAGAGCAAGCAAATACGTCTGCCTCGAGGGCCATGATGTTGTGAACATGCAGTTAGTTCATTCAACAAGAGTCACACTTGTTAAACAAAGTACATAATATTTGATATAACAAGGCAAACTTTGATTGCTCTGAAGTGTTGGGTTAATGCTGATTACATTAACACAAATTTAATATTTAATTTAATATTTGTCATTCAGCTCACAAATCTATGTCCTTGTCATATAAGATAAATTAGGAAAAAAATCAGTAGTAATAATTTCCACATAATACCTAATTGTCTCCCTGTGCTCTATTTTCCCCCTTTTTTCTTCGTTTTCTTCTCTTCTCCATCAGCCTCAACCAGTCACACCACTCAGATCGTTGCTCCTTGATTGCAGTTCCTCAAACTTTTAAATTTGCTTAGGTTATCAGTTCTGCTTGCCAGAATAGGAATGGTATTGCTTTCTGTGGTCAATAATGCCTTTGATTAAAATTGTCTTCAGAAAACTGATACTGAGAAACTCAGGTGTTTGATGTTGTTTTGCAGTATTGTGAAATAAATACTGGGTACTTATTCATAGCTGTTTGGATAATGGCAAGAGGTGTGCGATAAGCAGAAACGCTCATGACTAACAATAGTCATACATTTATTTTCTGCCACTTTTCCGGATCTGGGTTGTGATTGCAAAAAACATCTTCCTTATGACATCCTCCATTTCTTATTGGAGTGTCCTGAGGTATTCTAAGCCATCTTAGAACACCTCAGCAATACAATACCTTTGTGTGCTCAGACAAAAACTGTAGAAAATTGTATATAGTTGATCACTGTACTTATTCATAAAAAGCCTGCAAGTAAAGAATCTTATCATTAATGAAAACTATAGTTCTCTCCCACTTTTTTGCAATGAAAAATCTATCTCAGGTATAAGATCTAATTTGTTGTTTACTTGGGTTACTCAAATTGATAGCTATGTAATTCATTACTTTTCCCATTCATTTTAGATACAACCCCCCCCCCCCCCCCCCCCAAAAAAAAAAAAACCAAACAAACATAGATTTGATATTAAATATTATCAGCCTTTTCAAACCTTTGTTGGATCGAATAACAAGCTCGTTTAGTCATTTTTGTCTGTTTGTTTCTTATCCATAGTCTGGATATTATACACATGTATTTTCAATAATTGCACATGAACCATGCTATATCTTATCAAAGCGTCGACAGTCGACATTCAAGGGGTACTTAGATCAAAGCATGAGCAACGGAAAACTACCTGATGATAGACGAGTGCCTTGAATATTATGTGTGATACTCCGCTTCCCATTTTATTTAATGCACAAAAACGTTTTTACAGAATTAGCATGTATGCCTCTAGTATACATTTTTTTTTAAAATAATAGAACACAAATAAAGCTTACGAAAAGCTTATGAAAAGAACACTCAGCATTTCAGAGTCTAATGGTTCAATCAAGCAGTGAATGTGTTTTTGTGATATAACAGAGCTGGCAAGTTCCTGGAATAGTAATTAGGGAATGGAGCTCAGTGGGGGAGGGACAGCCCCGAGCAGTCACT
This sequence comes from Pelmatolapia mariae, assembly GCF_036321145.2. Lineage (NCBI taxonomy): Eukaryota > Metazoa > Chordata > Actinopteri > Cichliformes > Cichlidae > Pelmatolapia > Pelmatolapia mariae. The sequence goes on along the minus strand of NC_086239.1, from coordinate 148,302 downwards.
AAAAAACATTTAACATGTGTGAGACTCAGGTCGGTGAGCACCTTTGTGACAGGAGCTGCTCAGCTGTGACTTTTCTGCCTTTAGCCAGATTTCTCCTTTTCACATTGATAGGAAAATTAATAAAGCTATACTACACACTTTTTGGTAAGCTGAAAGATTGAATCTCTCTCTCAATCTGTCTTCTTTTCAGGCCTTGTTGTGGCTCCTCTGCTATCTCTTATCCACAGTACAATTCAATTCATGTACTAGTACACCATGTAAGTGAGTGTTTCTCTGTAAAAGTGTCACACACACATATCTGTTCCAAGGAAAACATTAAAAGAACTGTATAAATGAAATTCATGGGATTTCCCAGGCGAATAATTGGATAGACATTCAAAGTGTGTGCTTTTGCTTTCTTGCAAGTAAAATAAATGTGTTGGCGCTCACTACTCTGTGTGTTTCACTTTATAAGAGAATGTTTCTAACAGTTTGATCCTTCGAGCCGAATTTCAACATCAGTCCCATTAATTTTTTGCCAAAGTTGACCGATAACGATCAAGTGGGAATCTTCGACTCTTGTAAGACCTCTGTCCCTTCACTCATGAAGTTTGGTCCGTTTGGGAAAGTAAGGCCAGCTGTTTGACCCACATAGCAAAACTGGTATGGCCCAGATCTGGCCCACACAATGTGCTTACACATCTACACTTAATCTGGCCCACATACCGCAAAGAATGACGGCCCTTAGGTGGCCCAGATTATGTTTGCCAGAGGTGGTCCACTGCTGGCCCTCAACAGTCTTAGCTCTGGCCCCAGATGTCAGCCTGTGTGTGTGTGTGTGTGTGTGTGGGGGGGGGGGGGGGGGGGGGGGGGGGGTAGGATATGAAAAAAAAAAAGAAAAAAAGAAAAGAACTCTTGGACACTGCTAGCATAATAGACAGGTTTTTTGACGGGGCTCCCAAACGCAAAGCAGGAGATGCACAGAGACACATTTACTTTGATAGCAATGTTGAATATTATTACTGTAGGAATGTTTAGCTTGTTTTAGAGTTTAGAAATGTGTTAGATAGAATGTAGAATTATGGTAAAGACACTGACACTGCCCTGGAGTAGATCTTAGGAGACCCTCCCCCAGTTTGAACTGTGAAACTAAGACAAAGAGGAGTTAATGCTGAGTGGAAATTCCCCAGAGGATACCTGTGTGGGGGTCTCAAAGTTTGATAACTGTGGTCTGGAAGGGAGATGGACTTTTATGACCGGGTTAGTACGCAGAGACACACACACACACAGTGCTTAAACTGTTACACTCACACACCTACATGCACACTCACTCACGTGCACACACATACACACAGGTATGCGCACACAGTCACTCATGAGCACTCACATAGACATGCGGGTACGCGCACACACAGGCACTCACGTGCTCGTGCATACACACAGACACACAGAGTTTCCAGCACACCATGGGGGATTTATGATGGGGTCGCCTCTATAAAGCTGGCTGTAACTAACAAAGGGGTGAAGATTGTTGCAGAGGGACACCGGCCTCGTCTTCCCTTCTAGAAGTGCATGCTTAAATGAAGATGAATAAAGATGAATAAAGTCTTTGTAAAAATGACTACTGGGTCCGGTGCATCTCTGGAGGCCCGAGGAATAAAAAGAACCGGGGTAAAACTGATTTCCCAACAGTTTTGGTGCCGAAACCCGGGATTCGCTCGAGGCCCAGAGATGAATTGGCAGAGCTGAGATCGTGAAACGAGGTGAACAGAGAGCTAGCTCACATGATTAAAAGGTAAGCACGACCTGTTTATTTTCGAACCGTGCATATTGTTTAAAGCCTAAATTATCTGTTCGCTAAGTTGAGCGTATCTCAGTGTAAATTCACTCAGTAGCATAAAGGGGCGGCTAGGTCCGTCCCGGCACGACTAAAGCAAGAGACTTTTGCTAAGAACTCAGGTTGATGTTTAGCGTGCCGCCCAGTGCGACTAAAGCAAGAGACTTTTGCTAAGAACTTCAAGTTGATGTTTAGTGCCCCGTAAGAAAATCTCAGTGCGTTAAAGCAGGAGACACTTGTTACGGATTAGTAGAATCGGTGTTTCATCCGTTTTAGTTATTAGGAAAAAGTGGCGGTGTTGTGATCCGTCCTCCGTGTGTTAAAGCAGGAAACGTGTGTTACTATTAGTTAGAAAGCGGGGCTGAAAGGCCTCGTCGCCCGGCTGTGGTCCGGGCGCGTCACGGGCTTGGTTGCCCCACTTCCCTTCGGACGCGTCGGGAAGATCTGATCCAGGTTGGTCACCTGGGGATTCGTGGCTCCTTAAATAACTAAGTCGGGGAGAGGTCCCTGTCACAGTCTGAAGTATGCATAAAAGCAGGATCGGTTGCTTTCGCCGGTTAGATTCCGAGCTGAGTTGAACCAGTGCCTGATGCAGAAGGAGGACTGTGCAGTGTGTGTGTCAAAGCGCCGTTAGAGTCGGCGTCTCGTTTGAAGAACGGGAGTCAATTAAAGTAACAAAAAGAATTTGCGTCTAAAAGTGTGTGTTTGGGGAAATGTGTGAGTGTGTGTAGGAACTAAGAGATTTGAGTTTAAGATTGTGTTTTTTGTGCTGTATGTGGACGGGAGGCCGTGCCACTGATTGTTGTGTATTCTGAGTTTATTGGGGATTGAATTTGACTGTGTTTTGAGACAAAAGAGAAATCGCGGTTAAGGGCTGCGATCTGAAGATCGTGAGTTTATAATTTTGTTTTTGTTGAGTTCTAAAAAGCGGACCATATCCACTCTTTGTGCTGATCAGGGCGTTGTCCTGAATCACAGCAGAGAAGGTGTCTTGCAGAAAGTTTGAATAGGACTGTGAGAAGCATAAGGTGTGTGTGAGCCAGCCTCGAGGGGCGGGTTCAGAGGTGGAACAAAGGAGGAGTAAAATGTGTGTGTGTGTGTGTGTGAAAGAGAGAAAGAAAGAAAGAAAGAAAGGTGGGGGCGAGTGACCAGCCTGTGAGTGTGTGTGTGAATTCCTTGATGACAAAAGAGGGAGAAAAAGTACATTAGTTGATTTTCTGTGAAATAATAATAGTTAAGAAATCAAAGTGATCAAATAGGAGAAAATGAACTAAAGTAACTAAAGAAAAACTAAACAGTGGATTAGTGTTAAGTTAGGAGTAGATCTTAGGAGACCCTCCCCCAGTTTGAACTGTGAAACTAAGACAAAGAGGAGTTAATGCTGAGTGGAAATTCCCCAGAGGATACCTGTGTGGGGGTCTCAAAGTTTGTAACTTGATAACTGTGGTCTGGAAGGGAGATGGACTTTTATGACCAGGTTAGTACGCAGAGACACACACACACACAGTGCTTAAACTGTTACACTCACACGCCTACATGCACACTCACTTACGTGCACACACATACACACAGGTATGCGCACACAGTCACTCACGAGCACTTACATAGACACGCGGGTACGCGCACACACAGGCACTCACGTGCTCGTGCATACACACGGACACACAGAGTTTCCAGCACACCATGGGGGATTTATGATGGGGTCGCCTCTATAAAGCTGGCTGTAACTAACAAAGGGGTGAAGATTGTTGCAGAGGGACACCGGCCTCGTCTTCCCTTCTAGAAGTGCATGCTTAAATGAAGATGAATAAAGATGAATAAAGTCTTTGTAAAAATGACTACTGGGTCCGGTGCATCTCTGGAGGCCCGAGGAATAAAAAGAACCGGGGTAAAACTGATTTCCCAACATTACACAGGAGAAAACAACTACAAGTAAAATAATTACACCATGACGCCTCTGCCTTTCTAAATGGAGGGACAGTAACTCCATGTGTAGTCTATATGTAAGCATGTAAAAACTGAAGATATTAAGATTAACAGTAACAGTATTTTGTCTCTATCTGCCATTCTGCAATTCATCTCATGTAAACAATAACATGGCGCACAGTAAAAACTTAAAAACTTTAAAAAAGGCACATATCTTTGACGTTGCTTGACGAACTCTGTATTCCTCGTCCACACGTCCTCAGTTTTCGGTGATTTGAAACGGCGTTTATGTGTGGACGAAAGGCCCAAACGCATAGAAACAGCTGTGTTCTCAAAAATACTGTTAAAGAACAAATATATGTTCTCAGTGCTTATTTTCTGATTATATTGTTTTATGTATTTTAATAATAAAGGCCTGTATAAAAGAAGGCCAGCTTTGACTCACAAACCAAGTGCTCAGCCAGACTGAGAAACAGGACGTTTAGTGCAGAGATGCAGAGGCATATCCTGGATGGAGTAGAGCTTGAATTAGCTCCAGAATTTAAATATCTTGGGGTCATTCTAGACCCAACACTATCCTTTAAGAGCCACATAAATAAAGTGTCCCAGGCACTTAAATTTAATAATCGAAATTTTAATCATAGTAACTTAAATATGAATGTTGCAAAAACCTATTTTTACTCAATGATCATCTCTCATATAGACTATTGTTTGACGTCCTGGTCACTTGCTTGTCCAACAACACTTGAAAACACTTATAAAAGAAGTTTAAAACTACTTGACAAAAAAACGACTTCCACCACCACTGTCATGTGTTAAAAAAACATAAATTACTGAACTTCAATAACTTAGTGAAACTTAAAAGAGTGTGTTTAATATATACAGTCTTACACTCCCTTGCTCCACCACCACTAAAGGAGGTGGTGGACTAAATAAAATAAAAAAAAAGAAAAGAGAGAAGAATGACGCCCATGCGGCTTTCCAGGTAAAATACATGTATACCTGTGAGTCATTATTAAAAACATAATATGAATGCAATAGTTTTTGTTGTTGCACCAGTTTTTGCTGATATTTGTGTGCTGCTGTAATATCTAGAAAGTCGGACTGAAGATGGCAACAAACTTGCTTATTCGATTGCCTTCATGCCTCATGTTCAAAGGAAAACAATACCATGGTGACTCTTATGGCCCTTATGGTAAATCATTTGCTTGTTTGTGTTTTGCTTGGCTATTAATTTTACTTCGTATTTACCAAAAAGAAAAAAAAGGCAATTATTTTCTTTTCTTGCTTTAGCTATGGTTCCAGAGTACAGTGTAGTATACTCTCGGTCTGGTGTTCGTGCTGGTCCTCTTGGTAGTCCTGGTGTGGGATTTGCTGGGTGTGTTCCTCCTGAAGCTCCACCAATAGAGACGGTTCGCTCTTTCTTTCCTGAGACTTGGATATGGGATTTGTTGGAAGTTGGGTAAGTATCTCTTGTGAATAGATCTGATGGAAAAAAAAACCTACACTTAGAAACCTACAGGGGGATGCAAACATTCTGCTGTCTCTTTTCACACTTGAATAACATGAAAATAAAATAATTGGGAGTATTTTTCTCAAGCATATTTTGATGCTTCAGGTAAAAGTTTTGTCATGTCTAAAGTCATGCTTTGTTTTTCTGGGATGTATTATTTCACTTTCTTCAGTAACGTGGAGCAATGTCAAAGAATGCAACATATAAAAGAAATCCCCACTGAAGGATGTTCTTAGGTCATAGTAACTATACTGTTATACAAGTTATTTACATACATATAAACATCTTTTATTATGTTATAGAATATGTTTGTGTGTGTCTTCAAATTCAGAGTCAATGGAAAAAGGGATGTGTCCCTCACCGTCCCAGACACCATCACCACCTGGGAGATGGATGCTTTCTGTTTGTCCTCTCAGGGTTTTGGTTTGGCTCCTCGTAAAGAAATGAAAGTCTTCCAACCTTTCTTCCTTGAACTCACCATGCCCTACTCCATCATCCGGGGGGAGCACTTTGAATTAAAGGTAACTGTAACGGCGGATATGTACAGCTAGCTCATGTACACGTAATTTAATGTTTGTGCTTTTATTTTGGTAACTTCCTGTGTGACCGGAAGTGAACGTTGTAACGGTAACTAGCTTGATGCACAAAAAAAAAGACGGAAGAAAACGGAAAACTAATGCTAACGTAGAAAAGGGAGAGAAGGACACGGTTAAATTGTATAAAAATCAATGGTTCTAGCTACAGTCGACAGGGGAACAAGGTTTGTAATGAACATGATTTAATTTGAGTAATGTGAAACGCATGACATGCATTGTATAGCTTAATAGAAAACGGTTAGACCAGCGTAATGAGCGGTTAAAATGGTGTTACATGAATAACATGGTAATTGTTTTATTTGTTTGTTTAGCTCTTACGTTGGTTCGTTGTCTGATACACGGCAAGGAATAATAAAGGTCATTCAACAACCATCAGTTCTGGCCTTCTCAGTTCGACTGGATGCTACAGTAAGAGCTTGACCGCCGCCATTTTGCTACACCACGAGGGCTCAAGGTTTAACGGCAATTCCCACAACGTCCAGCAGATGGCAGAAGCAGGTCAGAGAATAAAACGGTGAAAGGCATAAGGAAAATAAAGTTAAAATGGAGGATTCAGAAGACGACATTAATGAACCGTTTGCAAACAAAGAAAAAATATTAAATGAGCTGCAAGATAAAGCTCAAAGTGACTCCGCGATTCCAAGGCGTTCAGAAAGAGCCAAGGTGCCAACAGAAAAAATGCTAACTTATCAGAGAGAAGAGATAAGTAAAAAAGAGAAAAGACTATTAACTCTTTATGAACAATGGAAAATACGAGTGCGAGAAACAAGAGAAAGATTAAAGTTGGACATTTCAGAGAAAGAAATGGCAAATCTTGCAGATGATGTAGAGCAAAGAAAAGATGAACTGCTAAAGTTGTACACTGAAATGAGAAGTCACATTGCACCTTCATCAGACATACGAAGAAAAACCGATGCATGTGAAGCAGTTACTCATGACATTGTGACGGTCATCCTGGAAGGAATAAGCGGAGTAGATGGAGATTTTGATGCAGAATATGAAAGAAAACGTCTACGCAGACTATTAGAACATGATTATGCCCAATCCATCTATGGTTCAACTGCAGCATCGAAACGTAGCCAACTGTCTTCAGCCTCACATCTTGCTTCAAAACGAGCAGATGCAGCAGCAGAACTAGCAGCAAAAGAAGCGGAGTACAAGATTGTACAAGAGGAACAAAGACAAAGGGAAAGGATAAAGGCTCTAGAAGAGGAGCATAAGAAACAAATGGCAGTTCAAACATCAGAGTTGGAACGCCTGAAAGCGGAAAGGGAGGTGGAAGCCGCTCGCGCCAGGTTGGACGCCTACAACAGAGAGTTATCACAACTTGATGATGCATATTCAGTTAAGATGGAAAAGGTGAACCCAGAGCACACACCCAAACACACTGTACCATCGTATACCAACAGCCCCTCCTAGTGTCAGCCAGCTTGCACAGGCGGTACAAGACAGCATAAGAATAAATAGACTCCCCACGCCAGAACCAACAATGTTTAGTGGTGAGCCAATAAAATTTATTGAATGGAAATCCACTTTCATGTCACTTATTGAACAAACTGGCATGTCAGCAGCAGATAAATTGTACTATCTAAAAAGGTATGTAACTGGCTCCGCTCGCAAGTGCCTTGAAGGGACTTTCTTCAGAAATGATGAAGAAGCGTATAACGACGCTTGGGCAAAGTTAAACCAAAGGTTTGGTCAGCCATTTGTGCTACAAAGGGCATTTAGAGAGAAGTTATCTGGTTGGCCTAAAATACAGTCGAGAGATGCTGATGGGCTAAGGAACTTTGCTGATTTTGTGAATGCATGCACGCTTGCCATGCCTCATGTGAAAGGACTGCAAATACTCAATGACTGTGAAGAAAATCAGAAACTGTTGCATAAACTGCCTGACTGGATAAACACAAGATGGAACAGGCATGTAACAAAGATACTCATGGATGGTGGTGAATTTCCCAGCTTCAGTGAATTTGCCTCCTTTCTCTCACTTGAAGCAGAAGTAGCATGCAACCCAGTCACTTCCATACATGCACTTCGCTCCACGGAAACAAATGATGACAAAAGAAACACAAGAGAAGTCAAAAGAAACAAGGCAAGTGTATTCAACATTAACACAACCGAACGAGATGCAAAGATTGAAATTCGCAACAATTCTTCATGCACACTGTGCCAAGAGTCGCATCCACTTATAAAGTGCCCAAACTTCCTGCAAATTACTCTGGAAATGAAAAGGAAACATGTAAAGGATAATAAGCATTGTTATGGTTGTTTAAAGCAAGGTCATAGTGCTAAGGACTGCAAACGGCGCCTCACTTGTGAAACCTGCACTAAGAGACACCCGACCTGTCTTCACGATGAGAACTACAGCATTAGTCTGCAAAGAGAAAGGCAAGATCAAGTGAGTATGGAAAACGCAACACAAGGGAACTCACCTGAAAGTGCAACAGCCATGGCGTTAAATGTCGCTAGAGCAGAACACACAGTCAGTACCTCCATGATAGTCCCAGTATGGGTCTCAACGGCTGCTAATCCACAAAGGGAAAAACTAGTCTATGCGCTACTAGACACACAGAGTGACACTGTTTTTATAGATCAGGATGTAACACAGAAACTGCAAGCAAATGTGTGCCCTGTAAAACTCAGACTAACCACAATGATGGGTAAAAATGCAGTAGTAAGCAGCGGAAAGGTGTGTGATCTTCTAGTGAGAGGTTACAATTCAGCAACAGTGCTAAGGCTCCCAACTGCTTACACAAAGGACTGCATACCTGCAAATAGAGAACACATACCAACATGTGACACAGCAAAACTGTGGAGTCATCTGTCGTCCATCGTAGATGAGATCCCACCACTCCTCAGTTGCAAGGTGAGTCTCCTGATTGGTTATACTTGTCCCCAAGCTCTGGCACCCAGACAAGTACTCTTAGGTAAAGACAGTGAGCCATATGCTATTCGAACTGATTTAGGATGGAGCATAGTTGGCAACTCAGTGCCATGCAATGCATTAGAGACAACAAGGAGTCTCTGTCACAGAATAACTGTTAAAGAAATACCTCCATGTACTCCCGCAGATGCAATACGTGCACTAGAAAAGGACTTTAAAGAAAACGAAATAAACGAAAAGATGGTGTCTCAAGACGACCTTAGGTTTCTTGAGATACTTGAACAAGGCATAACACAAACCGAAAAGGGACATTATGAAATGCCATTGCCATTTAAAGACAGGCCACAAATGCCAGATAACAGACAACTCGCCGAGAGCAGACTCAATCAGCTCAACAGTAAACTAATGTGTGTTGAAAAATACAAAGGGGACTGTGTCACATATATGAATGACATCATACAAAGGGGTGATGCCGAAGAAACTAATGATAATGGACCTGAAGGTGAGACACAAAACAATACTGCACCACGGCAATGGTTCTATGTACCGACGAGTGAAAACCCTGCTGACATAGCATCAAGGGGCACATCAGTAGCGGAGCTGCTATCATCAAACTGGCTCACAGGCCCTCAATTCTTAGGGGAAAAGAAGTTAAATCTTCCAACTAAAGAGTCCATTGAACTTTTGGTGGGAGATCCAGAGGTGAGAAAAGTGCAAACACTCAACAGCCAAACTACAGAACACAGAAGTCTCTGTGACCGTCTCACAAGGTTCTCATCCTGGTCACACGCTGTCAGTGCCATAGCACGTCTCAAATGGTTCCTACTCAGAGACAAATCAAAGTCACTCAGCACTGTAACTGAAAGACAAAACGCTGAAATGGTGATCATCAAAAACTTACAAGGACTAACATTTTCAGATGAGATAAAGACATTAAGCAAAGGAAAGGCATTACATGAGAGCAACAAAATGTACAACTTGGATCCTTTCTTGGACGAAGACAATGTGCTCAAGGTGGGAGGAAGGCTGCAGCACTCATCGCTTCCTAACACGTTCAAACATCCAACTGTCATTCCAAGAGACCATCATATTACAAAACTCATAATCGCTCACTGTCACGAAAGAACAAACCATCAAGGAAAGAGCTTCACAATGAACGAAATACGGTCCAGCGGTTATTGGATTCCCAAGTTAAGTCAAACAGTGTCAGACTACATCCGTCAGTGTGTGACATGTCGGAGACAAAGGAGAGCTGTGGAAGGACAAAAAATGAAAGATCTCCCCACAGAAAGAGTCGAACACTCTCCGCCTTTCACATACTGTGGTATGGATGTTTTCGGCCCATTCCTAACCAAACAAGGAAGAAAAGAAAACAAAAGGTACGCTCTCCTTTTCACTTGTTTCTATTTACGAGCAGTACATGTAGAAATGTTAGAAGACCTGACTACGGACGCTTTCATTAACGGACTAAGGTGCTTTATAGCTCTGAGAGGCTCTGTCAGACAAATAAAATGTGATCGAGGTACTAACTTTGTAGGTGCCAAAAATGAACTGTGTGCAGCACTGAGTGAAATAGACACTGAAAAACTGACAACCTTTCTATCTGAAAAACAATGTGATTTTGTGTTTAACACACCCCATGCTAGTCACGCAGGTGGAGTATGGGAACGACAAATTCGGACTGTGAGAAACGTCCTCAACGCCACACTTGCTCTCGCAAAGAGACGACTCACTGATTCATCGCTCAGAACCTTTCTCTATGAAGCAGCTGCAATAGTAAACAGCCGCCCGTTGACGACAGACAATCTCAATGATCCAAACAGTTTGAAACCAATAACTCCAAATCATCTCCTAACTATGAAAACCACAACAGCTTTGCCTCCTCCAGGACAGTTTGTTAAAGAGGATCTGTATGCTCGGAAGCAATGGCGTCAGGTGCAATACCTAACAGAACAATTTTGGAGCAGATGGAAGACAGAATATCTTCACAACATCAGGGTTCGGCAGAGATGGCATGCTGCTAAAAGGAATATGCAAGTAGGTGACATAGTGATGGACAAGGATGAAATACTGCCACGATCCCAATGGAGACTTGGTAGGGTACCACTTTACAATAAGACTCCCCTTATAGATGGCTAATAAATAGTTTATAGGTATATTATTAATTAATCTGTAAATGCTTTATAAACCATTATTAATGGTTTATTATGCATTAGTTAAGGGTGAGAAAGAGAAAAAACTGACCGGTTTCTTGCCAAATAGTGAGCCAAATGTGTTCACCCTATATATTTCATCTAGAGTTGCTATATTAAACATTTCAGACTAAGTTACTATCCTGTAAGCACAATCAGCATTTGTAAACATATTTTTTATCATATAAAATTGTACTTCATAAATGCATTATAAATATCCACAACTATCAATCGGAGCTTTGTTGTAAAGTGTAAAGCATAAAACCATTTATTAATGATTAATAAATATTTATAAATACCAGGTGGGAGCCTTATTGTAAAGTGTAAAGCATAACACCATTTATTTATGACTAATAAACATTTATAAATGCCAAATGGGAGCCTTATTGTAAAGTGTAAAGCATGACACCATTTATTTATGACTAATAAACATTTATAAATGCCAAATGGGAGCCTTATTGTAAAGTGTAAAGCATGACACCATTTATTTATGACTACTAAACATTTATAAATGACAAAAGAGAGCCTTGTTGTAAAGTTTAAAACATGTCAACATTTATTTATGATCAACAAACATTACTGGGCATTACTATAAAAAGTATAAAGCACCAACAGTTATTTAGCATTGCTAAACTTATATACAAGCCTTTTAAAGATAGCTAAAACTATATTAAGGAAACAAATCCCATCCCTAAATTCACCACTGGCATAAAACAAAGGAAAATTATAATAATTATAATATAATAAATTATTATACCTTAACTGAAACTGCACAGCTGTATTATTTACTCTACACACATTTATACAAATCAAAACATAAAAAAAAACAATAAAATAAACTAACAGGTAAATCTCTTAGTTGTGTGGAAACTCAACACATATGTGAACAGATCTTTGAAAAACGGTTGGTTTTGCACATCTTTTCTTCAGTTCAATATGCTCAAAAAAACAAAACCACTTAGAACAAATTAGGGTTTCAGACAGATTTCCCTCTTCGAATTGGAAGCAAAGTACCAGCGGCCTTCATACTTTCTATTTTGTTTTTTTACTTCATCACTGCCTTGAATTGCAGCCTCACATCGCTTAGCAAAAGCTAGTACCGTCTCTCCACTAGGCCTGTTGGACAGTAGCTCCTGGTACACATTGGGGACAGCAATAGCAAGCTCCCCAACTGATGAAGTGGACACAACAGTGTTCCTGTCGAGCCCATGCTTCTGAAAAGCTTTGGTCAAGGTCTTCGTCTTTGGAAATGTCTTGAGGAGGGATTTGTATCGCTGCACAATGTCATTTGGCGTTTGAACTGAAAATGAAAACAAAGCAAATAATTAGAAAAGCAAATGCTCAAAGCATACTAATCTATACTTATATATATATATATATATACACACATAGACAGATAGATAGATATGTATACATGACGTAGCGAACACAGAGTAGTTTTTAGAACAAATTAAAATCATAATACTATCTTTTATGTCACATTTATAGTATCCTCTTCTGTAAAATCTTCTCTTCCAAAATCTTTTGCTCACCACGCTGCCGGAGCTTCTTCTGCTCCTTCTTGGGTTTCTTGGCTCTTGAATGCTTTTTCTTGTATTTGTGCTTTCGCTTCTTTGGGGATAAAGATGAGGATGACCACACAGACGATACAGATGAAGATGCGAAAGATGAATCTGAGTTTTCAGAAGCCTTCGAGGAAAATGGATCATTGAATGGTTCGTCTTTAAGTTGCTCTGCAGGATGCAAACAACAAAATGGCTGGTTTTAGAAACAAGAAACAAATCCCCTGTTTTTCAATTACACAATTGATGATTTAGTAAGCTTATATGCTTAAAGAGAATGAGGGTTTTGTTAAAGAAAATCATCATGTGAATAAGGTGTACACACACACACACACACACACACACACACACATATATATATATATATATGTGTGTGTGTGTGTGTGTGTGTGTGTGTATATAAATAAAACCTATATTAATTCTGATTGTAAGGCTGTTACATTACTAGTTCAAGTTGGAGTTATGATCTTATGAACTATGAAATTGAATCAATCAAGTTAGACCTGGCTGAACTGAATTTGGAACCAGATCTCTTTAGGAATGAACCAGCACAACACTTAAAGTTAACTGACTAAAATCTTTTAATCAACACAATGACAATAAGGGAACTTCACTGGGATTGATAAATTATCTAATGTTTATTTGAAGACTGTAAAATAAAAACAATGTTCATGGAAAAAGTCTAGTTTCATACTTGTAAGGGATGATAGCTGACTTCGGAGAAAATCTCTCTCTCCTTCCAGTTCTTCAATTCTCTTCTTTTGCCACTCCAGTTTCTCCTTAAGAAAAGTCAGTTTCTCTCGCTCCTTGTTAAGAAGGGTAGTTGCAGTAGGGGCAGGATTAGAAGAAGAATCTAAAGAACAAACAATTATTAAATTACAATACTAAAATAATTTATAATCTAAACTTGGGAAACTCAAATAAAATATTGATTAAAAACGGTTACAACTTGAATTTATAAAAAGCCACTTTGTAAAAATTATGTTATATACACCTGTGGTGGTTCAGACATTTCTAAAACAAGGCAAATAATTCTTATGTGTACTGCCTTACCAGGGTGTTTAATATAAATTTAATGATGCACATAAAGCAACTAAAAATATACAACTAAGTGATATCAATCGTTTGGAATAACCAATAGTAATAGAGCTATTCACATGTTATGTGACGTTAGTTAGCCACTGTAGCTAGCAGCCAAATGGCTCGGTAGCTAGCTAGCTAGCTAGCATTATACTCACCTTCATGTCTAACTGCTGACGTCGTTGGCTTAGTGCAATCTAGATCATCCAGTCTCTGCCTTTTGTATCTCTTCGAACATGTGCTGACTGTGTAAGTCGCAGACGCACACAAATTTTTATCTTCTGCTCCATCCATGGCGCAGCAACTGGAATGAGCGCCTTCAGTGTAGTGATGCGCGAATCATGAACGAATCGTTCAATACTCGAGAATCACTTTACTGACTCATGAATCATGATTCACAAGCCCAACTGACTCACTGACTCATCCCTGTTGCTGTTAGCAGCAATATATCTAGCTTATAATTAAAATTGTGGAGAAAAACACAACATCCAGTATCGTAACAAAAACATTTCTGCTCTGAACTGGAAGAAAAAACCCTGAGTAGAAGCTCACATCAAGACAATAGCTCCTCGGTTCACAGTAGCATCGCTCTGCTAACATGCTAACAGCACATTTGAGCTACTCACCCCCTCCTTTCCTGTGCTGAATCGTAGAGCCAGCGAGTCACTCAGGACTCGCTAACCCCCTCCCTCCTGTGCTGAATCGTAGAGCCAGCGAGTCACTCAGGACTCGCTAACCCCCTCCCTCCTGTGCTGAATCATAGAGCCAGCGAGTCACTCAGGACTCGCTAACCCCCTCCCTCCTGTGCTGAATCGTAGAGCCAGCGAGTCACTCAGGACTCGCTAACCCGCTCCCTCCTGTGCTGAATCATAGAGCGAACGAATCACTCACTCACTCACTCACCCCCTCCCTCCGGGCTCACAGCTTCTTCTTCTTGGTTGGCAACCAATGTTAAGGCGCATTACCGCCCCCTGGCTCACGGCTCAGTGGACATTTAGATGAGAAAATATATACTTGACACATTTAAGGAAAATACTAATAAAATAAAAATAAACAAGATAAATGTTCCCTTTAGAAATTTTTTTGCTCTTTTTTGCTTTATAAAATTGTTGTTTTCTTTTAGAATCACTCATCTTAGCAGTAGGATTTACATGAAAAGAGAAAAGAAATTAAGTTTGAGTGAAAATGTACATTTTTTGCACTCTCTGGTCAACTGACTCAGTGAATCAAATGACTCAAAAAACCCGATTCACTTTGGTGAGTGACTCATTAAAACTCGATTCAGTAAAAAGAATCAAATTTACCATCACTACTTCAGTGTGTCTGTTCGTGCCCCTTTGGCTTGACCTTCCAGAGCGCTCCACTGGCTGTCGCGCTCTGATAGGAGGGGCTTTCCTTAATAAAGTTAACTGTGATTGGATGTTTGTATAAGCTCCTCTGCGTTTAAATTAAATTTGTTTTCCCTCCCTTTGGCAGCAGAACATATTTTTTTAGCATGAATCCAGCGGGTTAGATCTACATAACAAAGTCGGAGATACATTATAACAGGTGAGAAAATCCTCTTTTTTGCGTGGGACTATTTTTGATCATAGGGCTTGTTTTATATAGCATGTGAAGTTCTTTAACTCTGAACCGATTTGCACTAGACTCCCATAGAGTATATTACGGTGTTTCGAGGTGATAATAAAATAAATTACTCATTTTTTTCCACCAGAATGTCTTTGGGAATGAGATTGCGCGCCAGAATAGAAGGAAAACAAACTAAATATAAGGCACTGAGGCTCATTAAATGGCTGCAGAAGAAACACCTGCTAAAAAAGAAGCTTAGATGTCCTGTTTGTCACCATAAGATGAAAATGATTTCCGTGGTGAAGAAAAACCAATATATGTGGTATGTATAATGCATGATAATGTAGTGCATGTAGTAAATATAACAAAATATTTCGGTTATCAATGCAAGAGGGAGCATTAACCTCTTTTCATTATTATTTTCTTCATACTTAATTTTGTGATTATCTTTTCAATTAATGCTCTTATTTAAGGGTCCATTTCTTTGCTTAACTCATTGGTATGTTCTCAGGTGCTGCAAAAGAGCAAGTCATAGGAAAGTTTCCAGAACAATTAGAACTGGCTCCCTCTTTGAGAAATCAAAAACATCTCTTTTCAGTTGGATGAAGTTCATTTACAGGTATATGTAGATGTAGACATTAATAGCAATGCACCTTTCATAATTGAACACCAATACAAGACTTGTGAAATAAAATTAGGGCCTCAGTAAGTAATAATTGTCTCAATTTCTATCACAGATTTTCACAAGGGCTCAGGCTCAGACAAATAGATATGATCGATGATGAAGTGGCTGGCAGCTCCAGAACACTAAGTAGAATGGCAAGACACATTCGACATGTTTGTATACGTGCAATTAAAAGACACAGAATAAACAATGGACACCGTCTTGGTGGTGACAGAGAATTTGTGGTTATAGATGAAAGCTGTCTCCGTCATCAGCGAAAGGTTGGTAAACTCTCAGACAGGTTTGTTAGAATGAATGCAGATCTGAATGTGTCCTCTAAACATGGAAACCTTTACCATAAGTAAAAAAAAATTAGTATAAGCAACCATCTTTTTGAATGTTTCTTTGTAGATATTCTGTTTAATTTTATTCTTTTTGCTTTCAGTATGCACGTGGACGCTTTGGAAATGCATGGAAAAGGAAGAAATGGGTATTTGGAATGATGGGAATTAAAGACAAAAGGCGAAGGCTCGTGTTAAAACTTGTTGAAAAACGATCAAGGCGCCACCTTGTTCCTCTGATCAGACAGCATGTTAAGTTGTGTAGTGCCATTATCAGTGATGAGTGGAGAGCCTACAAGAATGTTTTGACAAACATAGGGTACAGACATTACACTGTAAATCACAGCAGGTGGTTTGTAGATCCTCAATCTGGCAGTCATACACAACATATCGAAAGGGCTTGGATGACCATCAAAGGACATGTCCGTAGACTAAGAGGAAATCGCACTGAGAACTTGCTGGAGGAACACCTGATGGTTCTTGAGTGGTCATCTTGGCTTGGTTCGCAACACCCTGATGGACCACTAGGACGCTTATTTAAGGACATACAAAAAATATTTCCAGTTTGAACCAGTCTGGCATGAACTTTTTTTGGAGTGGGTGACTGTTTGGTGTTTTAAAAAACACATTTAATGTTACATGTGTTACTCTTACAATACATTTTTGACAGTAGTTAAATGTTATTTCAAGGACTGATTGTAATTTAGGTCTAAGTGTTATAAATGGTGACATTATACATTTAAGACTCACTTTTGGCATTTATAAATGTTTGTTAGTCATTAATAAATGGTGTTATGCTTTACACTTTACAATAAGGCTCCCATTTGGCATTTATAAATGTTTATTAGTCCTTAATAAATGTTGACATGTTTTAAACTTTACAACACAGCTATCTTTTGTCATTTATAAATGTTTAGTAGTCATTAATAAATTGTGTTATGCTTTACACTTTACAATAAGGCTCCCATTTGGCATTTATAAATGTTTATTAGTCATTAATAAATGGTGTCATGCTTTACACTTTACAATAAGACTCCCATTTGGCATTTATAAATGTTTATTAGTCCTTAATAAATGTTGACATGTTTTAAACTTTACATCAAAGCTCTCTTTTGTCATTTATAATGTTTAGTAGTCATTAATAAATGGTGTTATGCTTTACACTTTACAATAAGGCTCCCATTTGGCATTTATAAATGTTTATTAGTCCTTAATAAATGTTGACATGTTTTAAACTTTACAACAAAGCTATCTTTTGTCATTTATAAATGTTTATTAGTCATTAATAAATGGTGTCATGCTTTACACTTTACAATAAGGCTCCCATTTGGCATTTATAAATGTTTATTAGTCCTTAATAAATGTTGACATGTTTTAAACTTTATATCAAAGCTCTCTTTTGTCATTTATAAATGTTTATTAGTCATAAATAAATGGTGTCATGCTTTACACTTTACAATAAGGCTCCCATTTGGCATTTATAAATGTTTATTAGTCATTAATAAATTGTGTTATGCTTTACACTTTACAATAAGGCTCCCATATTTAGTATTCATTAATAAATAGTTTTATGCTTTACACTTTACAACAAAGCTCCGATTGATAGTTGTGGATATTTATAATGCATTTATGAAGTACAATTTTATATGATAAAAAATATGTTTACAAATGCTGATTGTGCTTACAGGATAGTAACTTAGTCTGAAATGTTTAATACAGCAACTCTAGATGAAATATATAGGGTGAACACATTTGGCTCACTATTTGGCAAGAAACCGGTCAGTTTTTTCTCTTTCTCACCCTTAACTAATGCATAATAAACCATTAATAATGGTTTATAAAGCATTTACAGATTAATTAATAATATACCTGTAAACTATTTATTAGCCATCTATAAGGGGAGTCTTATTGTAAAGTGGTACCCTTGGTAGAGTTGTGGACACCATAACAGATGAAGATGGACTTGTGAAAAAGGTCAAACCTTTGCAGACCGAAACCTTAGTAAAAAGGGTGAACGTTTACATAAGATGTCTACAGTAGAACGCCCAGTTCATAAGTTGGTTCTGCTGTTGTAAAGTTGTGAAAAGCAAGATGCACTAAGAAGCTAAAATACAATGAATATTAGTTGTTGCATATACAAAGGTATTATTATTGTTAAGTTACCTGTTTAGAAATTATTTGTGTTTTATGTTGTTTGTAACAGCAAATAATTTGGTGGGAGTGTAACAGCGGATATGTAAAGCTAGCTCATGTACACGTAATTTAATGTTTGTGCTTTTATTTTGGTAACTTCCTGTGTGACCGGAAGTGAACGTTGTAACGGTAACTAGCTTGATGCACAAAAAAAAAGATGGAAGAAAACGGAAAACTAATGCTAACGGAGAAAAGGGAGAGAAGGACACGGTTAAATTGTATAAAAATCAATGGTTCTAGCTACAGTCGACAGGGGAACAAGGTTTGTAATGAACATGATTTAATTTGAGTAATGTGAAACGCATGACATGCATTGTATAGCTTAATAGAAAACGGTTAGACCAGCGTAATGAGCGGTTAAAATGGTGTTACATGAATAACATGGTAATTGTTTTATTTGTTTGTTTAGCACTTACGTTGGTTCGTTGTCTGATACACGGCAAGGAATAATAAAGGTCATTCAACAACCATCAGTTCTGGCCTTCTCAGTTCGACTGGATGCTACAGTAACTGTCGGTATGTCTGTGAAGGTTCTCAGTCATCCAGGTCATCGTAGTCAAAGGAGTTTGCAAAGAAGAGCGTCTGGACTTCTTTAAGTTGCTTGAAGACGTTTCACCTCTCATTCGAGAAGCTTCTTCAGTTCTAAGGTCAAATGGCCGAGAGTCCCAGATTTAAACCCAGTGGGAGTATCCCCCCAAAGAGGGACAAAGGACCCCCTGGTGATCCTCTAATCACATGAGCCAAGGTGTGAAAGTGGGTGTGGGACCTAATCAGCCAGGGTTTCAGGTGTGCTCATTGTGAAACCTGGCCCCACCTTGTCATGTGAATTCCTGAGGTCAGATGGCCCAGGATGTGAGTGGGCATTAAGGCGTCTGGGGAGGGAACTCAAAACTGGATTATAGATGGCAGACAGTTGGTGTCGTAAACCACCGCCTCTGTTCAAAGATGGTCGCTCACAGTGGACATAGATGGCCTCTTTCACTCCTCTTTCAAACCATCTGTCCTCTCTGTCCAAAATGTGCTTGGAGAAAACTCTCCTGAGTTTCTCTGATACACCGGCTACATAGGGGATGACATTGTTGTTGCGTCTGTCTTTCTTATCCTCCCTTGCTGGTGTCTGATCTTCTTTTTTGTGCCTCTTTGCAGACTTTATGAACGCCCAATTAGGATAACCGCATGTTTTGAGTGCTTCCTTTACGTGTGTGTGTTCCTTCTTTTTTCCCTCAGGCTTAGAGGGAACATGTTCTGCCCGGTGGTGTAGGGTCCTGATTGGGTCCAAGTGAAATGAATGGCTGCTTTGATCATGAGTACATAAAAGCAAACTTGTGAAATATGCATTAATTTAGATGCTCAAAAATGTGTTCACATTTGAACTCAGTTTACCTCCTACATTGCTCCCTCGCTCACCTGGAGACCGCTGGGAGCACTGTGAGAATCATGTTCTTTGATTTCTCCAGTGCCTTCAACACTATTCTTCCCTCGGTCCTGAAGAACAAGCTGGAGAACTCAGGAGTGGACCATCACCTCACTACCTGGATTCTGGACTACCTCACCGACTGGCCACAGTATGTGAGGACTCAGGGTTGTGTGTCGGACAGGGTCGTCTGCAGTACGGGGGCCCCACAGGGAACGGTTCTGGCTCCGTTCCTCTTCACCATCTACACTGCAGACTTCTCCCACAACTCCACCCAGTGCTTCCTGCAGAAGTTCTCTGATGACTCTGCAATAGTCAGCCTCATCACTGATGGGGACGACAAGGAGTACAGAGGACTGACTCAAGACTTTGTGGACTGGTGCCAGCTGAACTACCTCCAGATCAATGCCAGTAAAACCAAGGAGCTGGTGGTAGACTTCCGCAGGCACAAACTGTTAGGTTCACAGCTTGAACCCATTCGCTGGAACGTTGAAGGCGATGTAATTACACAGCAAAGCAAGACACAAGTAGGCAAAGTTCTTTGTGTTACTCATGCATGAGGAGGCCTGTCTGGAGCCAAGTGTCGTTCCACCCACTTGACCACCGTCAGACTCTCAGCCAGGTTCCCCATAGCACTCCTTTTATTGTGGTTACATGAATATGCATAGGGTCATTAACATATAACATCTTACATAGGTATACATGTGAACAAAGAATACCTTGTGTGTGTGTGTGTGTGTGTGTCTATGTGTGTATATGTGTGGGGTCAAGATGTGACCCCTTGAAGACTCCCCAAAGCTGGTGCCAGGAGTCTAGCGGTCCATCTAAACAAAAGGCTCTTATGCTTAACCAGATACAGAGAAGGTGTCCTCCTATACCATAAAACAATAAGACAAGGCACGGCCTCTCCCATGCTCCCAGAGTGCTCTGGAATGCACACAACGTGTCTCTGCAGACTACTAAGGATCAAACCTCCTATCACTACACAATCGATTATATACTTCTAAGCATATGGCATAAATATTTCTAAGCATAAATGACAATCAACATTACAAAAACCTAACACAAACATCCTCCACTGCAACCACTGAACATCCAAGGTATGGACATTGAGACTGTGGACAGCTACAGGTACCTTGGTGTTCATCTGAACAACAAACTGGACTGGACTCATAACTCAGACGCCCTCTACAGGAAAGGGCAGAGAAGGCTGTACCTGCTGCGGACACTCAGGTCGTTTGGAGTGGAGGGCCCACTCCTGAAGACCTTCTATGACTCTTTTATGGTGTGGTCTGCTGGGGCGGCAGCATCTCTGCTGGGTACAGGAAGAGACTGAACAGGCTGATCAGAAGGGCCAGCTCTGTTCTAGGATGCCCTCTGGACCCAAGGGAGGTGGTGAGTGACAGGAGAATGGTGGCTAAGCTGTCATCACTGTTGGACAACATCTCCCACCCCATGCAGGAGACTCTGACAGCACTGAGCAGCTCCTTCAGTGGCTGCGGCACCCACAGTGTGGGACGGAGAGATTTCACAGGTCTTTCCTCCCCACTGCTGTCAGACTCCACAACAAAGACTTTAACTGATCAAACACACACATCCACACATGTGCAATAAGACTGCTATATGTGCAATTCTTTTTCTGACAAAGTTGTACTTTTGTATTTTCTTACTCAGTTGTATATAGCATTTGTATTCTATTTTATTCTATTGTATATATTATTCTATTTTATTCTATTGTATATAGTATTTTATTTTATTTTATTTTATTGCATTCCAGTGTTTTCTAATTTCTGCTACATAACTTTGCACTTTTGCTGTAACGAAACAAATTTCCCACCTGTGGGACTAATAAAGGTCATCTTATCTTATCTTATTAGATTGTTGAACTAGGTTAAAATATAACGTTTGTGTTCCTTGGACAGGTTACTGTCACTCCTGAGCCATCCTCAGATTACACCCTCACACCTCTCTCTGGTGATATGTACACATCCTGTTTGTGTGCCAACGAGCGCAAGACCCTCAGGTGGACCATGATCTCAACAACCTTAGGTGAGCATCAGGCTTTTGTCCACCACACTGCCAGGAAATGGCAGGCTGAGTATGACTCAAGTGCAGGACTCAGAAGGCAGGAAGTGAACTCTCAGGAGGTGACTTAAAAGCAGCTTGAACAAAAAAGAATCCACATAAGATAGATAAATCAAATAAATGAAGGTTAAAATAATTAAAAACATAATGTGAGAAATACTGCTGAAATATAGGTTATGCAAAAAATTATTATCAAAAAAAAAAAAAGAAGAAAATATATTAATGGAATTTAGAATGCTGTGTTTAGAAGGCTAAACACAGGGGTTGTAGGGAGTGGGTCTACAAGGCCTAGATTTCCCACTTCTATACGTCAAGTCTGAGGGAAGCAGCTGCCTCCATCCTCATGCTTTACTTAATGCAGCTGTCTTGGGTAATTATAAGTCATTTTGTAACCTTCCTTTCAAATCACGTTAATTATTTACGTTATGTATGCTTCCCATGGACAGTCTCATTAGAGAAGACTGCATGCAGTTTCATTGCCATGCAAATTATTTATATCATAATTCGGTAGTGAAGTCAGATGCCACAAATGATTTATTATTGTAGGGCAGGGATGTCAAACTCAATTGCACAAGGGGCCAAAACTCAAGGCACACTTTAGGTCGCGGGCCAAACAAGATGAACATTTTTTGAACACACTTCCTGTCTGTTTTTTAAACATAAATATGAATAAAAACAGACAGGAATATTATTCCAGAAAAAAATTAACTTAAAAAAATAAAATTTAACTTTAAATATTTTGCTCTTCATAAAAATATATCCTGTCAAAATTATGGAAGTTAGAAATATAAACATGCTGCCAAAAACTGCAGAAAAAATAAATGAAAGCAAACACAAGGTTGGAGCCGCATGTAGACGGAGCTGGGGCATTGCTTCAGGAATGGAACTAATAAACTGTGCGGGCCATTCAGTGTCGTACTTTGCCTTGAGTGTCCCATTATAGTGCAGCTCCATCTGAATTTGCACAGGTGCAGTTTCCACGTAAATGGGTTGCGAAGCAGCTCGAAATTCTCTTTTTGTGCTTCAAAGTCACCAAAGCGCTGTGTGAACTCAGTGCGCTCAGTTTATCAGGAAAGTGCGCCATCTTGGTTCAACATTACTTGGCAACAGGGAAAGTGAGGCAGGTTGCACTGGTGCATTTGTGACAGCTTCACTTGAAATGCCTTCACCGCATTATACATGCCATGTCCATGAACTGACAGATTTCCTTGCTGAGCTCAAAAACTCTATTGAGAACTTTTCCCCAACTCAGCCAATGGATGAGGAATGTCGGCAAACTATGAATCTATTTCCCACATAAAAGACTGAAATTGACGGTAATTTAAACCTTTAGCTCAGATAAAATTTAGGACGATTTTTAGGACTTTACCACACAGCCTTTCCTGGTGTATGATGCAGTGATATGCTGATAACTCACCGGTACAGTTCTCCTCCTGCATCTTTACTCGCATCCTGCTGACTAGTCTGCTTTTTTCACCGCACAACACCGGCGCTCCATCTGTTGTAAGTCCAACAAGTTTGTCCCAGGGCAGTTTCATGTCGGTTACACTTTGACATACGTTTTCAAAAATGTCTTTTTCTGTTGTTGTCCCGTGCATCGATTTAATGTCCAATATTTCCTCTCCACGGATGAAGATGGTCAGCTGTGCAATGTCCATCATGTCTGTACTTTCATCCACAGCAAGAGAGGATGCAATAAAGTTTTTGCTTCTTTCACACAACTGTGTTCTTAAATCGTCGCACAGCTTCATCATGCAGCTCTTCATAGTGCCGGGCTGATTTGGCTTTCTCCTCTGCTACAATAAAATTTGCTTTCACAACAGCTTCACTTTGCTGGTCAACTGGTAAATCACAATGTAAACTGCTGGTAAACTGTTTACCAGCAATGTCTGTAAACAAATATTCAGTCTCCCACCGGTTCTGAAAGGCTCTGCCTTCTGAATCAACTTTTCTCTTCGCCATTGTGAGGGGCTAGCTTCGCAATAACAGAAGTTTGACTTGATTGACGCGGAAATGTTCCCAGGTAGCCTAGCGTTCGGCAAGGAGGCTGCAGAACTGCATTATGGGATCTGTTGTTTGTGTTTTATTAGCTGTGTTGGTCAAGTTACTTGAAAAAAGTAATCAGTAACTAATTACTGATTACCTCCCCCCAAAAATAATCCTGTTACTTTACTGATTACTTATTTTCAAAAGTAATTAATTACTTAGTTACTTTTTAAAAACACAATTTACAACCTGAATAGGTGATAAAGCGATAGATCTTTCAGCCCAATTCTACTTTTTCTGCATAATCCATCATACAAAATGTAATCAAATGGAAAAGTCTCTTTTTAAAACTTGTTTTATTAGTTTTAATCTTTTAACTTTATGCATCAAGCAAAAATTAAATTATATGCAACATTCTCTGACTGGAAGAAATTTGTGTAACATTTAAACCTATTTTCTGCACATTCCAGCACATAAAATAAAATAGTTTATTGTGTTTACACTCACTCTTTCAAATAAATGCAAGTGAAACACAGCAGAAAATAAATAAAATCAAAGACTCAGCGGTCCTGTTGCTCTATTTTCACCTGTAAAGCAGGAGTGGAGAAGGTGGAGGTTTACCCTGGTGCAGGTGTGCCGCAGCGGTCCATGGAAGAATCCACGAGTTTCTCTGTGAATTTCCCATTACGTGGTAGCGCACTCGGTGCTTGCTCGGAAGTTTAGGGGTTTTTTTCACTGTAAAAAGAAGTTTTCTTCCCACACAGTGAACAGAGGACGCTAATGTTTTTGTAACTTTTTATGGAATCGAATTCAAATTAAGGTCAGTACTTCCACGCTTTAAACGCTGCACGCTCATACTCTCTCCCGCACTCGATATATTATCCATTGTTGATCTGCACACAGCTGTTGCCACGAACGTCGCACTCACTTACGTCATTGTCATGAGACACTCGCAAAAAATCACAGTTTTAGTAACGCAGTAACGCAGCGTGCTTACGGGAAAGTAACAGTAATCTAATTACCGTTTTTGCAATAGTAATCCCTTACTTTACTCGTTACTTGAAAAAAGTAATTGGATTACAGTAACGCGTTACTGCCCATCTCTGGTTATTAGCACCTCATATCGCCGGGCCATGCATAACAGTAATAAAAAATCTATATAAAATGATCTCCCGGGCCGGATGTTGCCGGCGGGCATTGAATTTGACAGATGTGTTGTAGGGTCTACCTTACAATATAAAGCACCTTGAGGCGACTGTTGTTGTGATTTGCTGCTGTATAAATAAAACTGAATTGAATCAGTTAGTTAGCTACAGGCATGTCTTAAGGATGATCTGCAGTTTTCGACTTCCAAAATGGCATTATTGTACTAATGGTCTCAGAAGCATAATCTCTAATCATACTTTTTATGATTTACATTACTTTGGCCTCCAGCAGGACTGAAATCATTTTTTTCCCAGCTCATGTTTTTCATGCCTCATTCAGTAAAATTTTCAGTTAAACTTTATCTTACCTTCTATTTAATTTTAGAGCTTGAACCAACATTATATCTGGAGATCTAGTTTTAGATCTAGTGTAATCACAGTTAAGTGTCTACTTTTGACCCAACACATTTTCATCTACTTTCTACAAAATCTGTAAAATAAACTCAGAAACCTTTATTTTCTGGAGAGATATTAAAGGATAAAGAAAGGTGACCTATGCTACTGTTTTTAGGGGCTGTGAATGTGACTGTGTCTGCTGAGGCGGTAGCGTCCCATGTTTCATGTGATAATGAGGTTGTGAGCAAACCAGACAGAGGTCGCACCGACATGGTCACAAAATCTCTCATAGTAAAGGTTAGTGCCATAAATAAAAGACGAGAAATTCATTTTTAATTTTTACTCGTAAAATTGAAACTGTTACTCATTTTAAAGAATTTTACACATCCTCTTCCTCAGGCTGAGGGAACTGACATGACAAAGACATACAACTGGCTTCTCTGTCCAAAAGGTCAGTATGATTTCCATCAGAAAATCCAGTTAAACATTTTAAATAAAGGAAATCAAAGTTAGCAGTGGAGTGCATAGTGTACGTAAAATGTTAATTAAAAAAGGTGCCAAATTTTCATCCATTACGTTCACAAAATGTAATGATAGGTGCTGAAGATCAGGCCACCTGGTGATTTTGAATACAAACTCTGTTTTAGTAGTGACTTGATTCTACTTTTCTGTACAGTGGTTGTTTTGTCTGTACACAGGAAACACACTGACAGAGGAAACAGAAACACATCTGCCTGAGAATGTGATTGAAGGATCTGCCCGCACTTCTGTATCAGTCCTGGGTAAACCTGATTTCTATTTCTATATATTTATATAGCACTTTTAATTACAACTGTGGTGTTGAGCAAAGTGCTGTACAAACATACAAATGATACAATAAAATAACAAACAATAAAATAGCAATATCAATTAACATCAATGCCAAATAGCTAATAACAAATAAATAAGTAAATAACTCTCATGCAGTATTAAAAGCCGGTGAGTAGAAATGTGTTTTAAGGTAGGATTTAAAAAGGTTGAGCGTAGGAGCCTGTCTAATGTGGAGAGGCAAATCATTCCACAATTTAGGCGCTACGACCGCAAATGCACGATCACCTCTAAGAACCAGCCTCGACCTTGGTGTGGCCAAGGGCAAAAGATCACCCGATGTAAGAGCTCTAGGGGGCTTTAGCTGAAGATAGATCTGAGTGTCGTCAGTATATGAGTGAAAGCTAATATTATATTTCCTGAAAATAAGACCCAGAGGCAACATATAGATAGAGAATAGAATAGGCCCCAGTACAGAACCCTGGGGAACACCACAAGTAAAGGGGGCTGTGAAAGAGGTAAAATCTTTACTGAGAAAGTCCTATTAGAGAGGTATGACCTGAACCACTCTAATGGAGTGCCTTTGATGCTGCAGTGCTCCAACCGAGAGATCAAGATGCTGTGGTCAACAGTATCAAATGCAGCGGTCAAATCCAAAAGCAAAAGCACAGCTGAGTTGCCTGAGTCAGTGGCTAGTAAAAGACAATTAAGAACTTTTAAAAGGGCAGTTTCAGTGCTATGAAAAGCTTTAAAACCAGACTGAAACCTCTCAAGAACATTGTGACCATATAGAAAGGATTGCAGCTGAATAAATACAATCTTTTCAAAATTTTTTGACAAAAAGGGAAGCTTTGAAATAGGCCTGAAGTTTACAAGAACAGAGGAATCGAGATTAGGTTTTTTAAGTACTGACTGCACAACAGCATGTTTAAAACAGGCTGGCACAACACAAACATCTTAACACATTTAAGACTGCTATTAAAAATCGCTAAAATGTCAGAAATGACAACCTTAAAAATCTTTTTTAAGAAATGTGTTGGAACAGTATCATTTGGACAAGATGATGTCTTTATGCCATTACAAAGTTCTTCCACCTGATCAAAACAGACAGGCTCAAACTGATCAAAAACAGCAGAGCAGGTGAATTTTGCAAAAATGTCATGTGAAGGCAGGGCGGTCATAAATCGAAGATATTTTATCTTATTGATAAAAAAAACTGCAAAAATCTTTCACAAGTTTCGGTGGAACTATTTGTGTGAGAAGCAGGAGAAATATTCAGGGCAGAGTCAATGGTTGAGAGAAGAAGCCTGGGGTTGTTGGAGCTATTCTCAATAATATTGGCAAACAACTTTGATTTTTCTGCTTTTACAATGTCCTGGTATCTATACAGGCTGTCTCTCAGCATCAGGAAGGACACCTGCAACCCATCTTTTTTCCACTTACGTTCAGCCTTCCATTTCATCTGAATGCATTTTGATTTAGCCGAACAAAGATATGACAAGTTAAAGCTTTGTTAAAAAGGCAAAATAATAGATTGCTAAAAAGAAAATAGTAAAATAAAACTGGGCTTTTTGAAACATCATGTTCAAGTAAAAGTAAAAACTGTTTTCAATTTTTAAAAGATGATTTCATGTATTAAAAGAAAAAAAGCTTCCCACATCTTCCTGGCCTTATGTTAAAAATAAGCTGACCCCAAAAATCAAAAAGCTGGTTGTGCAACCCTTTGCAGGAAGAGCTGTAATTTGGTTTTGTGATAAGTGCCAATACGTTTTTTGAAAGAGGGTTTTCTGCCAAATGGGAGGAGGGAAAAAAGTCCAAATGAGGGGTGTGAGGGGTCAAGCACAATGCAGTAGGCCTTGCTGATGCAGCATCTGTGGAAGATGTCCTGCACTCGAGGGAGAGACGTTCCGATGATCTTAGCCACTGTTTTAACAATCCGGTGTAGTAGACTGAGGTCTCTGATTTTGCAGTTTCCAAACCACACAGAGATGCAGCTGATCATAATACTCTCTATGGTGCCCCTGTAGAACATGGTTAGGGTAGGAGAAGGAAGGGGTGACCCGCGTCAGGCGTTTTAGGAAGTGGAGGCGTTGCTGGGCCTCTTTGGTCATTGATGTGGTGTTGGTGGTCCAGGTAAGGTCGTCTGAGATGTGAACTCCCAGCAACTTGGTGCTGTTAACAGTCTCTACCGTGGAACCGTGGATGCTGAGTGGTGTGTAGGTGGTGCGAGTCTTCCTGAAGTTGACGATCATCTCCTTGACATTCAGTGACAGGTTGTTCTCACTGCACCAGAATGCCAGCTGCTGAACCTCATCTCTGTATGCTGACTCGTCATTGCTGCTGATAAGTCCACACACGGTTGTGTCATCAGCGAACATGATGATTTGGTTAGAGCTGTGTAGGGCGGTGCAGTCATGTGCCAATAGAGGGCTGAGAACACAACCATAAGGAGTTCCTGTGCTCAGCCTGATGGTGCTGGAGATGTCGCCGATTCGGACGGACTGAGGCCTCTCTGACAGGGAACCTAGTATCCAGTTGCAGAGAGAGGTGCTCAGTCCCAACTTGCTGTTTGTTAAACAGTTTTGGGGGGATAATGGTTTTGAATGCTGAACCAAAGTCTATGAAAAGCATTCTGATGTAGGTGTCTTTCTTGTCAAGGTGGGAGAGGGACAGATGAAGTGCAGGTGAAATGGCATCCTTGGTCAATCTGTTTGGCCCGTATGCAAACTGCAGCAGATCCAGTGAGCAGGGGAGGTTGTTCTTCACGTGTGCAATGACAAGTCTCTCGAAGCACTTCATGATGATGGGAGTCAGGGCAATGGGACAGTAGTCACTTAGGCAGGATACTGGCACCGGGATAATGGTGGTGGACTTGAAGCATGCTGGGACAATCATCTGGCTCAGTGGTGAGTTGAAAATGTCTGTGAAGACATCAGCCAGCTGATCAGCACACTCTCTCAGCACGTGACCTGAGATTTTGTCTGGTCCAGCAGCTTTCTATGGGTTGACCTTGGTGAGAGATCTCACATTAGCTGCAGGCAGAGAGATGGTCTGGTCGTGGCGGGGTGTGTGGCTTTCTTTGCTTGTGTGTTGTTTAAGGCATCAAACCATGTGTAGAACTTGTTTAGCTTCGCAGGAAGTGTGGCATCTCCATCACAGACTCCTAAGTTTCTCTGTTGGCAGATTAGTTGTGGAAATTGTGCTATTTTTCCTGATTCCTGATTCTGAGCTGGAATTGTCTGTTGCTTGT
This sequence comes from Pelmatolapia mariae, assembly GCF_036321145.2. Classification (NCBI taxonomy): domain Eukaryota; kingdom Metazoa; phylum Chordata; class Actinopteri; order Cichliformes; family Cichlidae; genus Pelmatolapia; species Pelmatolapia mariae. The sequence goes on along the minus strand of NC_086239.1, from coordinate 118,883 downwards.
GCTCTCAACTTTTCTGCCCCTGCGTGTTCAACTCTTTCTGTACACCGTTATATTTGTGCCACAAAACCAACCAATGACAGACTTGGATGCAAAAAATTCTGACTGGCTGTAGGCAAATATCCCAAAATGCATTTAATCCAAAACTCAAATGAGGCAGTGGCAGAGGAATGCAGAGTGGCGGAGTTTGAAATATTACTCTTTCTGGGTCACAAAACAAACTTTTAAGATATTTTCAGGCGTGAATGGTGCTGTGCAAACAATTATCTGCTCGATTTATCAAGACATAACATATTTGCAAAAGTGCTAATGTTTTCGGAGATGCCTGTTACCCACCAGCTGACCGAGTGGTCAAGGCGCAGATCTTGGGACATCATTTTCAAACCTCCCGTGGTCTTCCGCTATTCAATTCAATTTTATTTATATAGCGCCAAATCACAACAACAGTCGCTTCAAGGTGCTTTATATTATACAGTAGATCGTACAATAATAGATACAGAGAAAAATCCAACAATCATATGACCCCCTATTAGACTTGTAGTCAAGACCGCCTAAACAGAGACCAAGACAAGACCAAGATCAGAGGGTATCGAGAACAAGACAAGACCAAGACCAAGTCGAGACGAGACCAAGACTGAGACCAAGTCGAGACGAGACCAAGACCAAGACAGAGACAAAAAAAGTCTTTAAACTGCAGCCAGATTCTGCTTCGTTTACGAGTGTCAGGCATATTTATGTGTTTTTGCGATGCACTCGCACAGCCCTCCTCACCGCTGTCTACTGTCTCACTCACTCACTGAGAGGACAGATGCACGCTCCACTTGACTGTCGCGTCTCTCACCCTCTCTGTTTTTCACACAATGATATTATCCTATATCCTCGCATGTGATTGGCCACAATATGGAGGGATTGGAGCATAGCTGAGCCACTGTGTGAGAGCTGAGCAGCCAAAGGAAATTAAGTGAGGGTAGAAATGACTGAAAGATTAATAGGCTCTGTTTTGAGTTTTGTTCAAAAAAGAATGACTTCATATAGGGAAAAATATATATCACATATGCAGGACACCTTAAACTAGTTTTTTAATTAAGCAGCAAGGCAGAACAAAGTCGGGGCTGTATCAAGACACAGGGACTAAACCCCAATTCAACCAGACCCAGAACTGATCCGGAATTAAAACAGGACTACAACAGTTCAAAATCAGGACTACTTAGGACTTAACCAAGACAGAACCAGAATCAAAACTAGATGATAGTAGCACTAAAAATCATCATAGACCTGCACTACACTTATTTTTTAATTCTACCAAAGTACACTATTTAGATTCAGAAAAGTTTATATAATTATTTAGCTTTGTTGTGCAAACAAGCCTGCATAACTTAATAAATATAGAATTTGAAAAGTCACAAATGGTATCTAAAAAGATACACTAGATACTAGATACATGTTCTGATGAGTTTTGCCAAACAACCATTTGACTAACATGACTGTCTCACCTGCTCTCTCTCCCTCTCTGTTCTGTCCTCATTCTCCTCTCCGTCTCCCTCTCTGTTCCTCTCTCTCCCTCTCTGTCCCTCTCTCTCCCTCTCTGCTCCTCTCTCTCCCTCTCTGTTCCTCTCTCTCCCTCTTTGTGCTGACAATCAAGCCAAACACCAACATCATCAAATATACAGTTGAAACCAGATATTTACATACTCTTCAGATAAAAACACTTTTTTAATTGTAACATCAAATCAGACTGAATGTTTATTTTTTTTAGATTGATAAATATAAAAACATATTTGTTAAATTTAAGAGTAAAGAGAGAAATTGTCTGTATTTCTGTCTGTATCACCAAATTGTATTCAAAACTGAGCCACACTTATGGAGCTCCACAATTCTTTTCCTGGTGTTTTGGTTGATATTTCTTGATGTTCCCATGTCACAGAAACAGGCTCTGTGTTTTGCCTTATATGCATCCACAGGTGTGCCACCAATTTACTCACATGGACTCTACTAACCTATCAGAAGCTTCTTAAGCTCAGAATGGAATCGTCTGGAGTTTTCTTATTAATTAACAATAAACTTAGTGTATATGTACTCCTAAATTTGATGAAAGTGATAAAAAAAAAGAGTCAGCTCTCTCTTTTTATTCTGACATTTAACGAATTCAAAAGATATTTCAATATTTATTTATCTAAAACAAAACAAGTTTACTCTAAATTGATGTTTAACAGTAAAAAAAAAATGTTTTTATGTTTTTTCCCTAAAGTGTATGTAAATATCTGGTTTCAGCTGTGAATATACTGCTGTGTATTGAAATTCCTCTTGTTTTGCATAGAAATATACTGAACAACATACAAAGCATAATATATAAAATAACATCTACCTGAGTTTTTTCTTTGAAAGAAGCCATTGTTAGTGTCCATTGTTGTGTTCATCAGTACATAACTGAAACCGATTTAGAGATTTGTTTAGCCGTGGAGGGTAACAACTAAAAATATGAAATAAACACACATGTAAGCTAAGATGCTCTAAAAAAAAAACAGCATTGTTGTTGTTCAGTTTTTCATTTCGCCATTTGTTGATTCACTCGAAGAGCAAATAACGTAATATGGGTCAAGTGATCAGTTTGCCTACGACCAATTCACCTACTGTCACCTGGTGCCGACGCTACACTTCAGTTCCCAGCTCGGAATCTATGGTCTGATGGCCCCATGTTCACTTGGCGTCCCTCCTTCGACCGCCGTTTTGATGGCAGAGGTGATGTACCACTATGGATATTAGCTTTTGCTAGCCCTGAAGTCCCCGCCCGGCGTAACAGGCGTAGAGGTGCGCACAGGTGTTTAATTCGAGTACCACTGCAGTCAGCTGTTGACTGCACCAACCAAACGTCTTCAATCAGGTTTGCCCTGCTCAACACTCGCTCAATCACTAACAAATCGTTTATTTTAAACGATCTTTTTATAAAGGAATCTCTCAACTTCTTGTGTTTAACTGAGACGTGGCAACAAAACATGGATTATATACATCTGAAGGAAATTTGTTCGACTGGCTGCTCCGTCATCGGAACTCCACGTCTTTCGGGACGTGGCGGAGGTCTCGCTGTTGTGCACCAGGACAGATTCACATGCAGACTGATAAACTCAGATTCTTTTACCTCATTTGAACTTCAGATGATCAAGGTCGGCTCTTTGCACACCTTTTATTGTATTTTAATCTACCGACCTCCTGGCCCTGCCGGAGTCTTTTTAACTGAATTTAACGACCTCCTATCATCCATTATTAAATTAGAGAAGGTGGTAATGTTGGGAGATTTTAACCTTCATATTGATGATGCATCCTGTAATATGGCTGCTGACTTCATGACTATCACAGAGTCTTTTAATTTTATGCAGCATGTTTCTGGCCCTACACATGTAAAGGGTCACACATTGGACCTTGTTTTCTCCTTGGGCTTAAATATAAATGATATTCGTGTGGAAAATGTCCATGTGAGTGACCATAGCTGCATATATTTTAACTTGTCGTTTTATTTGGATCCCCCGGCTCCCAAAATAACGATTGAAAGGCGAATCATAAATCAGAACGCCGGCAAAAGGTTCTCTGCCATGTTCGACGCTGAAATGACTTACAATGATTTGGATTCTCTTGTCTCATCCTTTAATAACCAGTGTAATTCTATTTTAGACATGGTGGCACCTCTGAAAAAAAGTACTGTCCCATGTTTGAAATCTCATCCTTGGTTAAATGAAAACATTCGTAATTTCAGGAGATACTGTCGCAAGCTAGAACGTTTGTGGAAGGCTTCCAAGCTTGAGGTTTATAAGTTACACCTTAAAGAATCTATCCTCTTGCTAAATGACATGTGGAAAAATGCCAGAACAGAGTATTTTTCACACCTCATAGCTTCAAAAAAGAAAGATCCTAAATTCTTGTTTAAAACAATTAAGAGTATTGTTTCTCCTGATGCTCCTTGTGCACCAGTTCACTCAACGTCCGAATGCAATGAGTTTATGAACTATTTCAGAAATAAGGTCACTGCTATCAGGTCAAATATCTCTCCATCATCTTCTCAATATCAAACTTTCAACTTGCTCTCCTCTGATACTTGGTCCTCTTTTACTCCTGTTACATTACAAGACATCAGAGTCCTGCTTTGTCATATAAAACAGACTTCAAGCCACCTTGATGTCCTTCCATCGTCACTTTTCACTAGTGTGTTTGATTCCATTGGCCCCTGTATTGTGGAAATGATAAATACTTCTCTTCATACTGGCTCAGTCCCCAGCTTCTTTAAACAAGCTATTGTTGAGCCAATATTAAAGAAACCCCAGTTGGATCCATCTCTTCCTAACAGTTATAGGCCAATATCCAAATTGCCTTTTATATCGAAAATTTTAGAAAAAGTAGTACTAGAGCAACTTAACTATTTCCTGGATAGAAATGCTGTTATGGACACTTTCCAGTCTGGTTTTCGTAAATTGCATTCCACTGAAACGGCCTTACTTAGAGTATCTAGTGATATCTTGATGGCAGCAGACTCTGGAGAATACACAGTGCTGGTCCTGTTAGATCTCAGCTCTGCTTTTGACACTGTAGATCACAGTATCATGATAAACAGACTCGAGAACTTGTTTGGGATTACTGGTGTTGTTTTAAAATGGTTCATATCATATCTGTCTGATAGATCTTTTACTGTTTGCATGAATCAACAGTTTTGCCGTGTGGGGTACCTCAGGGATCTGTCCTGGGTCCAATTCTCTTTTTACTTTATGTATTTCCCCTAGGCCAAATTATTAAGCGCTATAAATATATCTCCTATCATCTTTATGCTGACGACATCCAACTATACTGTTCCTTCAAAATGTCTGAGTTTTATAAATTGTCTAATTTAAGTAATTGCCTGACAGAAATTAACAAATGGTTATATGACAATTTTCTCCAACTAAACTCTGATAAAACAGAAACTCTAATTATTGCTCCAGACCACATGGTCCCAGAAATTAGACAGCATATCAGCTTCTTAGACCCTTATGTAAAATCAAGCCTTAGAAACCTCGGTGTCATATTTGACAGCTCGATGTCGCTTGAGCAGCATTCTAAGCAGCTGGTCCGAAACTGTTTTTATCATTTACGGAATATTTCTAAACTCAGACTAATGGTATCAAAGCTTGAACTTGAGATGATTATTCATGCTTTTATTTCTTCTCGTTTAGACTATTGTAATGGCCTTTTTACTTGTTTTAACAAATCAGCCTTAAATCGTCTTCAGACTGTGCAGAATGCTGCAGCACGTCTCTTAACAGGCACCAACAGAAGGTCGCATATCACTCCAGTTTTGACCTCCCTTCACTGGTTGCCTGTAAATTTTAGGTTCATTTTAAAATTTTAGTTCTAACCTTTAGGGCCCTACATGGTCAGGCTCCTCAATATTTATCTGACCTGCTGAAACCACATACATCTTCTCGGGCTTTAAGGTCATTAGATCAGAGACTGCTGGTGGTACCGCGCACTCGTTTTAAAACTCGTGGTGATCGGGCCTTTCAGACTGTGGCACCAAGGTTGTGGAATTCTCTCCCACTGTCTCTTCGCTGCACGGACTCATTGATTCTTTTAAGAAACAGCTGAAGACATTTTTATTTAGAAAAGCATTTGACTAATTTTTTCTTATGCTGTTTTTATAGTTTTATTGTTTTACATTGTTTTATTTACTGTTATATTGTTTTTATATTCCCATTTCCTGTGTTGTAAAGCACTTTGTGATTTTTATCTGTGAAAAGCGCTATATAAATAAATTTTACTTTTTACTTTTACTTTGATATCAATCTTTTGTGATACACCGTCATATTTACATTATTTGTACAGTACGAATGATTTGCTTTGGTACCTGGTCAAACTTAAGCTCTCCTCTGTCTGCAGCAAACTCGCAGGCAGCAGCTTCTCCCCCCTCGCTCACATGCGTAAGTGCTCAGTCGCCTAGTGCCTGAGCTTGGATCATACCAAAATTAGGGGGAATTTACGACTGTGCGCTATGTGCGTTGTACTGTGTGTAGTTTTTGTTTTATACAGTTGTCAGTCAGACATCTAACTATGAAACAAATTACACTCCAAAAGACCTCGGGCTTCTGAAAAAATGGGTTTAAGCCCAGTAAGCCCCCCCCCTCCCCGCTCCACCGATGGTTGACTCCAAATCTCCCGAACACTATAGCTAGCTGTGTCCCAAAACGTCTCTCTGTTTATACCAACTCTATTGTCTGACTGGCTTTTGGAGACTCAGATTTGAAATTTGCCAAACAGAAAAATCGATATTGTTTTCACTGAATGTTTTCTAACAGTAAATATTTTTCAAACACTTGTTTCCAGTTTCTGTCTTTCCATGTGTTGTCGCTTAATCTGAACTGGAACCAAATGAAGCAGAGTGTAATCACCTCCTACAAGCCATCCTGTCACAGTGAGTGGAAGCTACAGTATAATATACTGGCTCTTTGTGATTTACAATGTGAGCTATGCATGGTGGCCTAAAACAACCTGTGTGCATGCTGTTGTTGTTAAAGGGAATCCTCCTGCGAAGCCACAAGTCAGCATCACCTCTGTTTCCTGCTTGTCCACAGTGTTGGTGAGTAACGGAATACATGTACTGCCGTTACGTATTTAAAATACAAAATATGAGTAACTGTATTCCCTTACAGTTACCGTTTAAAAAGGTGGTATTTAGAATACAGTTACTTTGTTGAAATAAATGGATTACACGGCGGTATTTTCCTGTTTCATATTGTGGCGGGTCAGGACTGTTTGGGTTTGTTTGACAGCTACGCTCTGTTGTTCCAGGTGGCAGCGTTACGGTTGCCATGGTTACAGGGTGACACTCTCTCTCTGCGACTGTGTGTTTCCTGGGTGAGAGAGTGCCTTTTTGTTGTTGTTGTTGTGCTAAGCTAATAGGCAGAATGTTACAGGCATAGCTCTAAAGAATGTAGCATCATGGGCAGTGTAGTCCGTGCTGCAGGGAGAATGGACTGTCATACCCGTTATGTGTCTGTGAGCGCGAGGAGGGAGAAAAAGGAGAGTGGAAAAGTAAGAGTTTTCACCAAGCAGAAACGGGAGCTGGAAGCATGTAAATATAATAATAACCACTGCAGCCAAGAAGAGTGCCTGACGAGCCCAGTTGTAAGTAAGCTATTAAGACTCGACTGTACACTGTGTTCGCGTTTTCCTCCGAAACAATAAGTTCCGTTGGAGCAGCCTTTCAACGCCTCTCTCTGTCTCTCGCTAGCAAAGTTGACCCAGACAACAAAGTAAAGCTAGTTTTCGGCTATGAGCCCGACACGGAACCCACCGTATTAGCCAGAGGTCCCTTTACTACGGTTTGGAGCCGCAAATCTTCAGTAACAGTAATAAATCACACAGCAATAGTACATTCATGTAGTTGTAAAAAGCATGATAATATATTAAGTAATCCAAAGTATTCAGAATACGTTACTCTCATAGAGTAACGTAACTGAATATGTTACAAAATACATTTTGGGGCATGTATTCTGTAGTCTGTAGTGGAATACATTTTAAAAGTAACCTTCCCAACACTGCTTGTCCAAAGTGAACAGTGATGAAAAGATCAATTCATTCAGACTCTACTCAGAGCTGGCCCTCTCTTATTAAAATACATAAAACCATATAATCAGCAAATAAGCATTAAGAATATACAGTCAGGTCCATAAACATTGGGACATCAACACAATTCTAACATTTTTGGCTCTATACACAACCACAATAGATTCCAAATGAAATGAACAAGATGTGCTTTAACTGCAGACTGTCAGCTTTTATTTGAGGGTATTTACATCCAAATCAGGTGAAAGGTGTAGGAATTGCGACAGTTTGTATATGTGCCTCCCACTTCTTAAGGGACCAAAAGTAATGGGACAATTGGCTTCTCAGCTGTTCCATGGCCAGGTGTGTGTTATTCCCTCATTACCCCAATTACAATGAACAAATAAAAGGTCCAGAGTTCATTTCAAGTGTGCTGTTTGCATTTGGAACCTGTTGCTGTCAACTGCCAGGATGAGATCCAAAGAGCTGTCACTATCAGTGAAGCAAGCCACCATTAGGCTGAAAAAACAAAACAAACCCATCAGAGAGATAGTAAAAACATTAGGCGTGGCCAAAACAACTGTTTGGAAGATTCTCAAAAAGAAGGAACTCAGTGAGCTCAGCAACACCAAAAGACCCGGAAGACCACGGAAAACAACTGTGGTGGATGACCGAAGAATCCTTTCCCTGAAGAAAACACCCTTCACAACAGTTGGCCAGATAAAGAACACTCTCCAGGAGGTAGGTGTATGTGTGTCAAACTCAACAATCAAGAGAAGATGTTGGGTCTGTGTTTCCACAAGCCCCACTAGTTTAGAGACTTATTCATCATGAAGAAAACAAGACATAACAGAACATCTTTAACCCGCTAGCGAGGGAAGTTTTTGGTCAAGAACCAGCTCTTGGAGCTCACGCTCCTAACCTGTGTCCAGCCCAAAATCCTTCAAAGAGCAGCTGTCCCCGTAGCTATTTATTGACATGACAGTTACAATACACAATAGAACACAAGCACCTCCCACTGTAAAACCCCCCAATGGTTCTAAGACAAGGCACTATGTGTATGTGTAAGCACGTGTATGCATGTGCAAGAATGTGTGTGTGTGTGTGTCATGTGAGAATGTGTGTGTGTGTGTGTGTGTGTGTGTGTGTGTGTGTGTGTGTGTGTGTGTGTGTGTGAGAATGTGTGTGTGTCTCTCTGTATGCATGTGTCTCTGTATGCATGACTTCCTGCTCACCAAAAGGATCATAAAAGCAGGAAGCAACATCACAAGAAACAGATCTTCCAGATAGGATGTATCTGCAATAAAACCTCCCCCAGCACAGAGTGGCTGGAGAGGTGGTCAGAGACAAAGGAATGTCTTGATCCTATAGATTGAACTCAGACTTACAAATTTAAGAAGCCCAATGACAACATTCAGCAATTAGACTTAACATGTCTGTGAAGGTTCTCAGTCATCCAGGTCATCGTAGTCAAAGGAGTTTGCAAAGAAAAGCGTCTGGACTTCTTTAAGTTGCTTGAAGACGTTTCACCTCTCATCCGAGAAGCTTCTTCAGTTCTAAGGTCAAATGGCCGAGAGTCCCAGATTTAAACCCAGTGGGGGTATCCCCCCCAAAGAGGGACAAAGGACCCCCTGATGATCCTCTAATCACATGAGCCAAGGTGTGAAAGCGGGTGTGGAACCTAATCAATTAGACTTAACATTCCTATGGGCAGAAATCTGTGCCATCAGAAACTGAATTTGAATAAGTTAAATTTGAATTTAAATTGCTCAGATTGAATCTGAATTGTAACTTGAATAAATGCTTTTGAAAACTGAATTTGCTCTGGCTGGGCCTTGGGGGCTTCGGTCCTAGTCGGTGTGTCGCCGAGGTTGTGGGCGGGTGGGTGCACGGGGCCCAGCCCTGGCGCAGGGGGCCTCTGGTGCATCGGCCTAACTGGGGGTCTCTTTAACTGGCGGGGAGGCCAGTTGCAGAAGTCCACCTGCAGAAGTCCACTCTGCAGGTGGGGGAGAGACATAGGAGAGGTGGAGAACAAACCTAACCTGGGTGTCTGTTGTCTTGTGTAGTCTGGGAGATGATTGAATGTTAGGGTGGGTACAGTTTCCTCTGCGGTGGGGTAGGGTGGGCTTCCCTGGGTCCTGTGGGGCTTGGCGGTGCTGCTGCCGTAGGCCCCGGTCTGGATGGGCCTGGACTCCCTTGCCTTGGTGGGTGCCAGAGGACGGGGGTGCCTACTGGGGTCAGCGGGGGAGCTGGCCCTAGGGAGGAGCATCTTGCCCCTCCTTTCTTTTCCTCCCCATCCCCGGCTGCCTCCCTCTTCCCGCTCCACCACACCCACCCACACAGGTAGGGCCTTGGGGTGTGGGTGTGTCACCAGGGTGCAGGGGAGACATCCCCCCCCTCTGTCCCCTTCTGGCCACCTGTGCCTCAATTTTATTCCACAACTTAGACATCCACATTATTCACACTGTCATAACACACACATATATATAGGGCCTTGAGGGTGACCACGCCAACGGCGTCCAGTGAATGGTCTGAGTATTCAACCCTACCTCTGGCGCCGGTGCCCACCTCTCAATTTTAAATCCATGTAGACATTGAGGGTTCTCGGGAGGGGCCGTGCTAACACCTGCTGCTCTCCGGCAGCAGCACCATGCCCTCCCCTGTTTTAAATGCACTTTAGAACAACACGCAGCAACACTACACATGAGCGGGAGGAGGGAGGTATGGGGTCTTCACACACCCCCGTTCTCTGCCAGCCATCGGGGCGGGGGGCTGGGAGGAGGTGTTGGCTGACAGATTGGCCTCCCTGCTTCTGCGAGGCCTGGGGCGGTCTGCTTGCCTCCACCCCGGGGGAAAGGGTCACATCTCTTGGGTCTGGGTGCCGTTTCCCCCTCTGGGGGTGAGGGTACCTGGACCCGGGGTATAGAGTATGTTTGGGGAGTGCGATTGTGTGTACATGTGCATATATGTCTATTCCTACGTTGGACGAGTGTTTGTATATGTGTGCATGAGGGTGGGAATGCATGTTTGTGTCTGTGTGTGCCTGTTTGTCTGTGTTTATATGTCAGGTCAGGTCTTAGACTCCACCTCCCTGGGAACACCCAGGCCCTCCAAAGTGTGGAGGCCTATCTCCCCTCACCACACTCCCTGCCGGTAACTGATGCACTCAGGGGTCGGTGCATTGGTGGTTCTTGGTGTCCGGGGCTGGGCGCTCAGGTATACACCAGCTTACTCCCAGTGGCTACTTGGCGGGGCCTGGTGCCTGTCGCTCGGTCAGGCCTCTTCCGGGGCAAAGGGGGCCCCCCGGGCCTCCGGCCTCGGGGCCTGCAGCTCGGTTCACTCTGGCACAGCTGGCTGCCGGCAGAGCCGGCGGGCGCGCCAGTGCAGCCCCCTCTGGCTTCTGCTCCGTGGCTACTGGGTGACCCCTCATCTGGGGATCTCCTCAGCCCTTCCCAGGAGGGTGGCACGGATGCCCCTCCGGTGGTACTCCTTGGGCTCTCGCACTCTGGGGCCTCTGGATGTCTGGAGCCTGGATCTCCTCCATGCCTGCTTCATGCCCTGGGGGACGGGGCTATGGCCCTCCACACCCTCTAGCAGACCGTTACATGGGGAAACCTTCTGTATACAAGCGCGCTGATCCACACGGGTGTGCACATGGGTGTTCACTGTTCGTAGACATAAACTACAACTTTCTTAGCTGCTACTTCAAAGCACATTGTGCGCTGTCTGTGCTGCACAACAACATTCAATATTTAGTATTTATTGCTGTTTACACTTAGCTAGATTAACATGATGGTGTTGTGTTTAGTATGTTGCTTTGTTTTTTTTTTTTGCTTGTTTTCTATTCTTTTTCTCTCAACAGGTGATTCAGGAGATTTTGCCCTTTCTCACTGTCCCTCTTCCCTTCTGTTTTTCTTTTCCCTCCTCTCTTTCTTTCTCTCTTTCCTATCCCCCAATCATGTCTGTCTCATCTGTAACTACTGAAAATAAAATAAATAATAACAACAAAAGTTGATCAAATGGACCAATACGGCAATGCCATGATGATCCATTTGGCAAAATAAATCCATTTGGTATCCTTGTTGGTCTTCAGACAACAATTCTGACGGCTAAAGAACCAAATGGGACAGACAAAAAAAGAAAAAAAAAAAGAAAAAAAGAAAAAAAAGAAAACTGAATTTGAATTAGTCTAATTTGAAATTGAATTTATGGTTTGAAAATGATCATCACTAAATTAAAATTGAATTTTATATATTGAAAATGAATTCATTTGCTTTGAAACTGCATTTTATCCTTTAAAAATTCAGCTCTCGAATAATTTCAGTTTCACTTCTCACCATTCAGTTTCAGTTCTACAATTCAATTTCAGTTCCAAAATTCAGTTTTTTGGAACTTACATCCGGTTCCGGTTCAAGCACAGATTAATAGAACTACATTTTGCCAGCGGACTGAAAGTGTTACTGACGGGAATCTACAGCGTCTTGAGCTGAATTAAGACTTCAGAAGTCATTCGTCATGTCGAATGACCAGCGGATAAACTCTCAGGTTGGTAATAAATGTATTACATGTATAAGAACAAGCGTCATGTTAACAAATGATAGCCGTACAGTAACTTTTATGCTTATTGTAGCTGCTAGCTAAAAACGCTAATTTAGCGTAGTTTGCCCTGAATTCAGCTTTGACAAACAAATATGATCGACTGTTTTTAGTAGAATTCCAAAGTTTTCATCTTGTACCCTCTCAGAGCCCTGTATGCTTGCAGATACCCCTACAGTAGGGAAACATGCAAAACAGCGTCCAAACCTTTGTATTTGAGCTTTATTTATGTCTTACACAGCATCCCAACTCTTTAGCTAACTTAATAACTTTAGCTAAAGTGAATAGTTAGTCTAATTCATTAGTGCAGCATTACTGGATCACCTCTGTTTGAAGTGATATAATATGATATACAACTATCACTGAAACAGCAAACTTTGTAAATAAACAACACTTCTCATTCTCTAAACGTTTGGCCACAGCTGTAGATTACACTATCAGTGCTTTTTCACTCTTGACAATAATTACATTTCTAAATTCTCTTTGTGCATTTACAGGTAAACAATATCTAATATTTTATCTAAATGACTGCTTTGTCTTTGAAAAGGTGAAGAGCCTGAGGCCGGTGACAGTCCAGTTCTACTCCAAGTACATCCTTACGGTGGCTCACAGGACAAGGCCACATTCCTGTCCTGCCAGGAGAGAAGAGAAACTTCAGAGTCTTCATGCAGTTCAACCACACCTGTCATATTCCATATGACAGGGGTCTCAAACTCCAGTCCTCGAGGGCCGGTGTCATGCAACTTTTCCATGTGTCCCTGGTGCAACACACCTGAATACAATTAGTAGGTCATTAGCAAGAGTATAGAACTTGACTGCATGCTGAGGTGGCAGCCCCTAACCCCTACCTACTCAAGTAAATTTAAGTAAATATATGTATTTGGAAACATATACTTCTAAAATACTTTTATTGCACATAAACAAAAAACTAAAAACTTGTTACTTCATCTTTTATCTTTATTATTATTATTGTTCTTATTTTACATTTTTCATTGTTAGGCATTAGGTTTATTTATAGTAGTCCTTTCCAACTTCTTTCCCTCTTCCATGTTACTGTGTCAGCATCTGTTTGGGGTTGGGAGTGGAACAGAAAGTAAGGAAATCCAAAGTGTCATTAAAACCAGGAGAGGTTCTTATATTTCAGAAGAAGGGATTAATTCAAAAGAAATGACCTCAATGCCATATTTTATTTAGGAACCCTAGAGAGCACTTTGCAAAATAACACATTCTTATAATTTCACCCTCAGATGAGCCAAGCTACGACTGTCAGGGAAGGTGATGTAGGTACAGAGCATGTGAGAGTGGTTAAGTTAATGTCTCTTGTCTAGATGAAGGCACAAGAGGGATCAATGGCAATGCGTAGAGATTCAGTATCTTCAGTCTTCAGTGGACACTCCATTTCTGGCACAAAAACACCTGTAAAAGATGGTCGATTTAGGAGGTGACATGACAACTTCAGCCTGTCAAACATAGCAATGGAGCAGTATGTTTTAAAAAAAAACAACTAATTAAGCATGCACTCAGTACCCTAAGAATTATTATGGTAGTTAAACACAGTGATAGCCACATATCATATCACTTCAAACGGAGGTGATCCAGTAATACTGCACTAATGAATTAGACTAACTATTCACTTTAGCTAAAGTTATTAAGTTAGCTAAAGAGTTGGGATGCTGTGTAAGACATAAATAAAGCTCAAATACAAAGGTTTGGACGCTGTTTTGCATGTTTCCCTACTGTAGGGGTCTCTGCAAGCATACAGGGCTCTGAGAGGGTACAAGATGACAACTTTGGAATTCTACTAGAAACAGTCGATCATATTTGTCAAAGCTGAATTCAGGGCAAACTACGCTAAATTAGCGTTTTTAGCTAGCAGCTACAATAAGCATAAAAGTTACTGTACGGCTATCATTTGTTAACATGACGCTTGTTCTTATACATGTAATACATTTATTACCAACCTGAGAGTTTATCCGCTGGTCATTCGACATGACGAATGACTTCTGAAGTCTTAATTCAGCTCAAGACGCTGTAGATTCCCGTCAGTAACACTTTCAGTCCGCTGGCAAAATGTAGTTCTATTAATCTACGCTTGAACCGGAACCGGATGTAAGTTCCAAAAAACTGAATTTTGGAACTGAAATTGAATTGTAGAACTGAAACTGAATGGTGAGAAGTGAAACTGAAATTATTCGAGAGCTGAATTTTTAAAGGATAAAATGCAGTTTCAAAGCAAATGAATTGATTTTCAATATATAAAATTCAATTTTAATTTAGTGATGATCATTTTCAAACCATAAATTCAATTTCAAATTAGACTAATTCAAATTCAGTTTTCAAAAGCATTTATTCAAGTTATAATTCAGATTCAATCTGAGCAATTCAAATTCAAATTTAACTTATTCAAATTCAGTTTCTGATGGCACAGATTTCTGCCCATACATTCCCCCGTTTTTGTCATTTTGTACTTAAATTTCAACTTATGCACCCTTGGTTTTGAGAGTGTCAGTGTAGATTTCATTCATACATAGCTCCTCACGTCATTCACCTCCTATTGCAGCAAAAGTTCACACTTAATTCATGTAAGCAGTTAACCTGCTTCTCATTGATCTCATACACAGTAAACTACAGCTTGCAAGTAAACAAACAGACATAGGCATTCAAACACATCAGTTGATTTTATTGTTTGTCCATGTGGCTTTCAGCTAACTTCAAAGCTGTAGCCTGGTCAACACCCTTCTTTATGACTCCTATCAACCCCTCAAATCTTCTCACTGTAGGCATCCTTTATTTACAACTCTTCTCCTTTCCTGTTGTCACCGCAGAAAAAGCTTTGTAAAAGAAATTGGATCAAGCTGTTTTGATCTTCTTGGCTCAAACCCTTAACCAGCTTAGATAAGTGTTCATGATGTAAATGTAGACAAAAAGCTTCTCTGTTTGCATTCTTCTTGCAGAGGACAAAAAGAATAGGTGACGTTGCACAAATTCCATGGTAAATCTCCAACTTGGACTAATCCATTGCCCTTCATACACATGGGTAACTGGCCTGCTTCCAGTTTGTTTAGCTGTTCAATGTCCTGCAGCGAGTCAGATACTTGAGGTCAGGCTAGCAGGTCTGTCGTACCAGAGGAGTTCACCTTCCCAGCTACTGGCGAATCAAACTTTCTTCAGGTTCAGAGAAGTTGAAAAGTTGGCAGTGTTCCAAGTATGTTTACTCCTGGATGTGTTGCTCAGGCAAGCAAACAAACTGTCTCGCTCTCTGTGGCTATATGGCCACAGCCCAGAAGAATTTGTAGATAGTGGCATCACAAGCATAACAATTGGTCTCGTTGTTTATGTGAGCGGTTGTGTTCATAAACTGCCACCAGTAGTTGGTTGAAAACCCATGCGGGTACTGGGTGTGGTTTGCTCTGTCCCAGTGCGCTCCTGCCAATCCGCTCAGGATCAACAGGCTCAAGAAGGTGCACAGCACATTCCTTAGCCATTCTAAATTGTGTTCTGGATGCGTTGGTTTCTTCACCAGGATTGAGACAAGAGGTCCTAGAGATATACTCCCCCCTTTGTACCCTGGCCTTTTCACCATTACCCAGAGTCGGCCAGGAAGTGTGTTACCTTCTTGCAGTGCACTTGATGTATCCAAGTGTTTCTCTCAGCAATCTTCACTGCTGTGGGCGTCGTCAGCAGCACCTGATAGGGACCTTTCCACCGTGGACTGGACCAGCACTTCCTCTTTATGGCCTTTATCAGCATCCAATCTCCAGACTTCAGACTCTGCTCCTGCGGAGAAACAGAATCATCTGGCAGATCATTTGTTCTCATGACCTCTTTATTTTTTAACATTTTAAGCATCCAATCTGCTAATGTGCTCTCTCTTCTGCTTTTCTATCATCACTACAGAAAACTATAACTCTAAATGGTCTACCATATATAATCTCAAAGCGTGTTCAATTCAATTCAATTCAATTCAATTTTATTTATATAGCGCCAAATCACAACAAAAGTCGCCTCAAGGCGCTTTATATTGTACAGTAGATCAGTGTCAGACCGTTCTTTGTTGGAATAATCCTCATGTACATCTTAACTAATTCGATACAGTCTAACCATGTCCTGCCTGTCTCTTCCATTGTTTTCCTAAGTCTTAGCTTTACTGTCCCATTAGTTCTCTCTACCAACCCTGCACTTTGTGGGTGATATGAACAATCCCTAGATGCTGTGCCATTAATCCAATCCCTTCATTTACAAAGTGTGGGCCATTATCACTATAAATGGTCTCTGGAATCCCGTGACCCAGATGATATTCTTACATATTGCTTTGGCAACCGAAATGGCATCTGCTTCCCTAGTTGGGACGATTTCTACCCACTTTGAAAAAGGGCACACTATCACTAGACAGTACTTATAGTTATTACAGTTGGACAGCTCTATAAAGTCCATGTGAATAACTTGAAATGGGTGACTGGGTCTGGGAAATTTCCCTCTCTTAGGTCTCAAATTACCCTGAGAATTGTGCTTGCAACATATCATACATGACCTGCAAAAATTATTTTGAAAAGTATTAAATCCTAGAGTATGAAAATGTTGCTGTACTGCTGCCATCATCCCTCCTGTTGAGACATGGCACGGCCCATGGCTCAAAATCGCAGCAGTCTTATATAAATTCTAAGGCAGTACTGGTTTATCACACAGACAATAAACACCATCCTGCAAGCTCGCTCCTTTTGTGAGCCACAACCATTTTCCTGCAGTAGATGAGTGGGCCTGCATGTCTGCCAGTGCATCTCGTATAATAGGCAATGTCTGCTGATGTTGCACTGCTAAAATGTGAACACCATGTGCTCCGAAAGCTGCCTCTCTTGTGATCTTATCTGCAAAAGCATTCCCTAATGCAATGAGGATCTTTCCCTCACGTGTGTTGCACAATTACAAATGGCAATTCTACTGGATAATATTATTGCTTCCAGCAGATTTTGCAGGAGTTTGGCGTGTTCTACAGGTTTCCCTGTCGAGGTTAACACACCTCGTCTCACCCACTGTGCTGCAAAGGAATGTAATGTAGCAAATGCATATTGGCTATCAGTGTATATTGTCACATTTTGTCTCTCTGCAGCTTTACACGCTTCCGTTAAAGCTACTATCTCTGCTGCTTAAGCAGACATGAAACATGCTAGTTGTCCTGCACAGATAACTTTCTCTCTATCTACTACAGTAAAACCTGTTTTAGTCTGTCCCTCTGCTGTTGTAAAGCTCAAACCATCAACAAACCAAACCATTCCCTCAACAAGTGGCACATCTATTAAATCATCCCTTGGCTTACACTACGTTTCCACGTGCTCTCTACACTCATGAGAAGTGCCCTCTTCTTTCGTTGGCAAAAGGGTTGACGGATTCAGAATTGTGCACCATTTTATGGTTATGTGTGGTTGTGAGAGTAATAGTGACATTAGAGACAAGTGTCTTGCAGCTGACAGAAATGTAATTTTAGTCTGCAGTAGTAGACATCTACCTCGTGTGGAACTAACAGTGTCAAAAGGGTGAAAAAGAACTATTTCCCCAGAACATTGTACAGATTGAGCCGCTGCACACACTAATCTCACACATGGAGGCAAAGCACAAGCAACTAGGGCTAATTTTTTAGGATAGTAAGCAATGTTCCCTCTAATTTTTCATGTGTCTGAGCGAACACACAAACTCCCTGAGCGATCCCTTGGACCACTGTGAGCGACATTAGACGTGTGCACTGTGGTCACGCCAGCGTCGAATCCATCCAAGTTACATGTTTATTAAAATAATCAAATTACAGCATTTACATTTATGTTAGACTACTTTTAATTAACTGCTTTAGCCCACTTACAATAAAAATTTAAAAAATCTAGTCATTGTCCTGTGTAGTATGTTAACACTATTGGAAGTAAAAATAACTTGAACTCCAATTTTGAAAACACAACTTTCTTTTTTTTTTATTTTTTTTTATAAAGCTCTGACTTGTATTATGAGTCTGTGGTCTGGGAGAGAATCCTGTTACTCTCTGTCTGCAAAATACAGTATATAATGACCAATGTTGGGCAATTAATTATATAGTTACTCCTCAAAAAAGTAACTCAGTTTGGCAAACAACAAAGTTTTTTGCAGCTATTTTTTTAAATGCAGTCAATGCATTTTTAAATAAACATTTCAAACTATTTACAGAACAATCAGCTGTTCTGCATCAAATCTGATGCCACACAAATAATTTGTGCCACTCCAAAAAATAATTTCTGTCCACTATGAAATAAAGGAGAACAACAGCCTGATACCTGCAGGCCTGACAACAGGAGATGTATCACTCCTGTAACACCTGTAACATTCAGCAGTCGTCTCATTGTTCTGACACACACACAACAAAACTATTGACTACACTACACACTAACTACACAAGATTTGCGCTAAACGTCTCAAATCTCTCACATCTCAAAACACCGCCGTCACTCCTAAAACTTCCCCCCGTTTCTTAACAACTAGATGCCACGTTGCCATATCATTTTTTTTTTTTTTTTTTTTAAACCTGTCCCGTTTGGTTCTTTTGCCATCAGAATTATTGTCTAAAGGCGAAGAAAGATGCCCAACGGATTTACTTTACCAAATGGACCATCCCAGCCTTGCCGTAATGGTCCATTTGATTTACCTTTTATTGTTTATTTTATTTTATTTTTTTTTTACTTGCTAGATACGGGACAGGGGAAAAGAAAAGGGAGAAAGAAAGAGGGGGGAAAAAACAAAACAAACAAAAAAAAAAACAGCGGTGAAGAGGGACGGGGATAAAGGGCAAAAAACAAAAACCAACAAAATAAGCAGACAAAAAATACATATATCGATCACCTGGATCACCTGTTGAGAAAGAAAAAAGAAAACAAGCAGAAGAAAACGAGAGTAATAGAATAAACAACATCACAATGATATATGGGAATATAACACTACATACTTAATATTAAACATTATTGTGCAGCACGTAAGATCGACAGCGCACAGTGTGCTTTGAGGTAGGAGCCAAAAAGGGTGTAGTTTGTGTGTGTGATCACCTGTGTGTACACCTGTGAGCATGAGCGCGCTTGTATTTAAAAGGTTCCTTAATGTAATGATCTGCTAGAGGGTGTGGGGGGCCACAGTCCCATCCTCCAGGGCATGAAGCAGGTATGGAGGAGATCAAAACTCCAGACATCCAGAGGGCCCCAGAACACAAGAGACCAAGGAAGACCAACAGAGGGGCAGCCGCGCCACTGTCCCAGAAAGAGCTGAGGAGAGTCCCAGATGAGGGATCACTCAGCAGCCGCGGAGCAGAAGCCAGGGGGGGTTGCAGTGACGTGCCCGTGAGCTCCGCCGGCAGCCAGCTGTGCCTGAGTGACCGAGCCCCAGGCCGAGAGGCCGAGGGCACCCCACCCCCGAAGTGGCCCGAGCGAGCCCCAGGTTCCAGGCCCCGATAAGCAGCCACCAAGGAGTGAGCCGGTGTGTACCCGGACGCCCACCCCCGGACACAAAGAACCACCAACGCATCGATGTCTGAGGGCGTCTGCCACCGGCAGGGGAAGTGGTGGGGGGAGATAGGCCTCCAAACCTTGGAGGGCCTGAGATGTCCCCAGAGAGGTGGCGTCTGATACCCAACCTGACATATAGACACAGACATACAGGCACACTAAAATACAAACATCCATTCCCACCCTCATGCTCTCATAGGCAATTACTCCACACTCAACCAACGTCGAGACAGACATAAAGAGACGCTGTACACACAATCACACTCCCCAAACGTACTCTAAGAACCGGGTCTAGGTACCCTTGCCCCTGGAGGGGGAAACTGCACCCAGACCCAGGTGGTGTTACCCTTTTCCCTGCAGTGGGGAGAAGCAGACTGCCCCGCAGCAGCAGGGAGGCCCCACACCCCAGACCCCAGTCGGACGGCCAACTCCTCCTCCTAGCCCCCCCGCTCCAGCAGGCCGCAGAGACCGGGGGTGTGAGAAGACTCCAAACCTCCCTCTACCCGCTCATATGTAGTGTTGATGTATATGTGTTCTAAGGTGCAATTAAATCCTCATTTTTTTGATTGGTCGACATGGTACTTTTTTGGACGAACAGGAAAGGAAGAGGGGGTGGGGTTTGTTTTTGCTCACAGGCTTTCGAGCCTTTTTTCTTATAAAACGCCATTTTTACCGTTTCTTCCCGCAGTAAATACAAACAACGACAGTATTCAGGAAGAAAACCAAACATTGCATATATTTTTATCATAACTCTGGTTTTACGTGGCCTATCAACACAATTTAAAAACTGATATAAAGTCCACACTTTTTCCGTCAATTGTTCCATCTGTCCTGCTCACATCTCCACATTGTCATTAACGTGGCTTCACTCCACATCAGCGACGCCGCTTTGCTAGCTCAAACACCGGTGTCGGCACATAAGGACGCTGTCATAGCCTGTCAACGACGTTGATTGGCTGCGCATATACGAATGTGAATCGCATCATTGGCTGGACTATGGGATAAGGTGGCATCGTTCTAATCCCATATGGGAGCAGCCAGTCACTTACTGACTAACACTGCAAAACAGAATTGTTAAAGTATTAATTTTAATTTCAATTCAGGTTAGATTTTTTTTGCGCGCAACGCAGATTTTCTGTGCGCAGAGACCGTGCCAGCAGTGCGCAATTGCGCACGTGCGCAGCTTAGAGGGAACATTGATAGTAAGTTACCAGCTTCACTTGTGGGAAAAGTGCTATCAGTTATTTCACAGTCACCTGGCATTTGTGCTGTTCACAGAACCACAAGTCCATCGCTGAACTTCCTCTTGCCCGTCGGATGGAGCTTGGCACTCTCCTTCATCCCTCAGGTTCTCATGTTCCAACGCCCCGGACGATTTAAGGCAGAGCACATCGTACACCTTAGTTTTCTTCCTCAACATCAACGTCGACTCTCTCATTTTATTTAAGATTTTGCTGTGCAAAATCTCCTCATGACAATCTCCTGGAAGCCCAGTAGCACAGCTCTCTGCGCGATGTCTGCTGTGCTGAAGGTGATCTCTGATCCTCCTGAAGCCTCTCTCCTCCTGAAGCCTCTCTCCTGGCCTCAGCTTCCATCTTGTGGACGATCCCCTCAGTCACTCCTTCTCGTCATGGCACCTCACGACATCTGCAAATTAAAAAAATGACACTCCTCTTGTGCCACACGGCTCTCGCTATGTGTCAATTCCCCAATGAGACATATACAAGAATGTTGCACATTCTCTCTAAAACAATCTCCAGGGTTTCCCACTTGGAGCAGCCATACTCCAAACCTGTAACCCTGTGTAAAAACATTAGTCAGTGGTTAAATGTCAAGCTTGTTTAACTCCCAGCTCCAGCCTGTGTCCTAGAAGACAAAGTCTTTAAGTTAAAACAACTTCACATTTGCAACCAACTGCAACTCATAAGTGTAATAAAGTATTCAGCATCACAGAGACAAGTATCATTGCAGGTTTATTCTAAACTCATTAAACCCCTACTTTTTTCCATAATTTGCTCCAAATCATTGAACATCTCAATGTCATTCCACATTGTAATCAGTGACTTTTCTTAAGTTTGTCACTCACCATGAGCCCAATAGTGGTCAAATAATGAGCCCCATTTAACTATTCAGTAACCACTGCACATCTGTTCAATTGATCATCCTGGTGGTCAGGCGTCGGCCATCCAGATTCCAGAGGTGCTGTAAAAGGTCATAAAGTTAACACTCTGCTGTAAAAAGAAGTAAAACTGGTTTCAAACAGTATATCTTACACTGTATTCACTTTTCCCCTGTAATTTTCAACATTTTCTCCAACATTTTTTCAACAACACAGTGTAATTTCATCACCAACATACAGCCTGTAACCACAGTTTTCTTCACACAAAATCCCAGTACTCCTGTGGTAGAAAAACATTAAGTTGTGTCCTGCTGTAAATCACATGATCAAATCACATGATTAACCATCTGTTGTAGAAAAGAAATGTAAATGTTAGCGCTGCGCAGGTGTATACACTCTTTCTCACAGTGATCTCTGTGAGCAACACAAGGTAGTGAATAACACATCCTGGTGAATTCACAGACACAGAAAAATTTAAACTAAAAAGGTTAAATTTGCAGAGTTCACATAGCCATGCGACCCAAGTTTCCTCCTGTGGTGTCCTCCTGTTCCTGCAACAAGAGACACACACAGAGATACATCCACACCTTTGTCAGGTGGGGGTTAACTTCACATAATGGTGTTAAGTCAGTCAGTCTTCTCATGTAACTAAATGTGTGCCACGTTAAAACTTCTTCACACACCAGAAACTCACAATCAGCTCACTCAGCTCACTCATTTAAGACCACTCATCAGCATTCTGTTTTCTCCTCTATGATGCAACCATCCGTCTTACTAATAATATTCAGTCCACTAGTCTATGTATCATTTTCATCTTACTAGTGACTTGGACAAGATGACAAACAGAATCTCATGCTTAAGATGCTGTCTGGTCTTCATGAGTGTCATTGTATGTGTATATGCATGTAGGGTTAGTATGGTTAATGCATTTTCTGTGTTTTTGTGTACCTCTCTCATCACATTTTCATTATTCTCATCACTGCTTAAACAACACACATCTCTCTCTCTGTTTTTTTTAACCCTCCTTTCTTAAAAAAAGAAAGTGGCATTACAGTTGTTTCAGGCTGAGAAACACCAAACACTCTTCATGTCATCATTCATATTTCATCAACAAAACTATTTTATTTCTTTTGTCCACTGGGCAGGTGACCTGCAGAATCATGTCAGCCCCAGCTGGATACCTTTTCACTCACATACTTTCACACCTCTCTGTAACCCACACACACCATGACGTCAGACACAATCACCTGCTTTTCTCCAAAACAAAAACATGATGCTGATGTTACAAAAGTCTCACACACATGAATCAGGATGCAGAAAAGCTGTTGCCCATATGAGGTGCGAGGAAGAAACTGAACTCACGGATAGCTGCATACTCGAGATATCATAGCTCTGTTTCCCTCCCCTCTGATACGGTCAACCAGCTCCTGCTCTGAACATGTGTAGCTTGCTCATCAGCTTAAAAGCGACTGCATGCAAAACGACAATCAAAGTCACTCACGCAGACCACGTCTGGCCCGCACACGCACACAAAATAGACACATACAAGAGCTCTGGCCTCCTTTCGGTGGAGAAACCAACACTCAACGCCCTCAGCGGCGCAGTAAAACGTTTTTAACCCTCGTCTATTCGGTGGAGAAACCTGCTTAAACCTCCTTCGGTGGAGAAACCGGCTTAACCCTCCTTAAATAAATTAAAAGAAATTAAAAAAAAAACAAAAACACTGGTGGAGAAACCAGGCAGCTTGCATCTACATGCACAGCTTGCGCACTCACGTACCTGCGTTTAACCGCACGGTCACGTAGCCGCTCTCTATTGTTTTAGGTTCGCGTGAAACCGCGCAACCCGCGCTCCCCCGGACCCGCGTCTGCACGCGCAGTCTCAGTGACGCATAAGGCCTTTTCTACTTACTGTTTGTGTTGTTTTCATTCATCGGGAAAGTCTCTGGATCCCGTCAATCGCCATCCATCCCAAGGGGAGTTCAGACGCAAACTGTCCGGCCTTGTGACAAAGTTAAGCACCAGGTCTTTCGTCAGGCGTCCCAGGCGCTGGCTGCTAGCAGACTGCGGCGGCGTCATCTCCCTCTCCTCGGTGGATGCGATGTGTTGGGCTCCGGCTCGGAAGGACCAAATAAATGTTGGGTCTGTGTTTCCACAAGCCCCGCTAGTTTAGAGACTTATTCATCATGAAGAAAACAAGACATAACAGAACATCTTTAACCCGCTAGCGACGGACGTTTTTGGTCAAGAACCAGCTCTTGGAGCTCACGCTCCTAACCTGTGTCCAGCCCAAAATCCTTCAAAGAGCAGCTGTCCCCGTAGCTATTTATTGACATGACAGTTACAATACACAATAGAACACAAGCACCTCCCACTGTAAAACCCCCCAATGGTTCTAAGACAAGGCACTATGTGTATGTGTATGTGTAAGCACGTGTATGCATGTGCAAGAACGTGTGTGTGTGTGTGTGTGTGTGTGTGTGTCATGTGAGAGTGTGTGTGTGTGTGTGTGTGTGTGTATGCATGTGAGAATGTGTGTGTGTGTGTGTGTGTCTGTATGCATGTGTCTCTGTATGTATGACTTCCTGCTCACCAGCACAGAGTGGCTGGAGAGGTGGCCAGAGACAAAGGAATGTCTTGATCCTATAGATTGAACTCAGACTTACAAATTTAAGAAGCCCAATGACAACATTCAACAATTAGACTTAACAGAAGACTCCACCAGTGTGAATACAGAGAGTTCACCACAAGATGTAAACCTTTGGTGAGCCCCAAAAACAAGAAGGCCAGATTGCCAAACTACATCTAAAAAAGCCGTAACAGTTCTGGAACAACATCCTATGGACAGATGAGACCAAGATCAACTTGTACCAGAGTGATGGGAAGAGAAGAGTATGGAGAAGGAAAGGAACTGCTCATGATCCTAAGCATACCACCTCATCAGTGAAGTATTGTGGTGGAAGTGTCATGGCGTGGGCATGTATGGCTGCCAGTGGAACTGGTTCTCTTGTATTTATTGATGATGTGACTGCTGACAAAAGCAGCACGATGAATTCTGAAGTGTTTCGGGCAATATTATCTGCTCATATTCAGACAAATGCTTCAAAACTCATTGGTCGGCGCTTCACAGTGCAGATGGACAACGACCCAAAGCATACTACAAAAGCAACCAAAGAGTTTTTGAAGAGAAAGAAGTGGACTGTTTTGCAATGGCCAAGTCAATCACCTGACCTGAATCCGATTGAGCATGCATTTCACTTGCTGAAGACAAAACTGAAGGGAAAATGCCCCAAGAACAAGCAGGAACTGAAGACTGTTGCAGTAGAGGCCTGGCAGAGCATCACCAGGGATGAAACCCGGCGTCTGGTGATGTCTATGTGTTCCAGACTTCAGGCTGTGATTGACTGCAAAGGATTTGCAACCAAGTATTAAAAAATGAATGTTTGATTTATGGTTCTTATTCTGTCCCATTACTTTTGGTCCCTTAAGAAGTGGGAGGTACATTTGCAAACTGTTGTAATTCCTACACCGTTCACCTGATTTGGATGTAAATACCGTTAAATAAAAGCTGACAGTCTGCAGTTAAAGCACGTCTTGTTCGTTTCATTTGGAATCCATTGTGGTGGTGTATAGAGCCAAAAATGTTAGAATTGTGTCAATGTCCCAATATTTATGGACCTGACTGTATATCCAAATCCCAACACTGCTCTACCACCATCACATCCAACACTGGCACTTCACAGGGCTGTGTGCTGAGCCCGTTCCTCTATGACTGCAGACCTAGGTACAGATCCAAGTCCATCATCAAGTCTGCAGATGACACCGCGGTGACTGTCTCATCAGTGACAACGATGAGACTGGCTACAGGGAAGAGGTAAAGCACCTAGCTGTGTGGTGCTGACAATAACCTGCTCCTGAATACCAGCAAAACCAAAGAGCTCATTGTGGACTTCAGGAGGGAGAAGCGAGATACCCATGTCCCCATCTACATAGATGGCACAGCTGTTGAACGGGTCTCCAGCTTCAAGTTCTTGGGGACCCACATCTCTGAGAATCTGTCCTGGTCAACTAACAGCTACAGCCTGGTCAAGAAGGCCCATCAGCGCCTTTTTTCTTTAGGATACTGAAGAAGAACCACCTGTCTACTGACATACTGGTTAACTTCTACCGCTGTGTGAGGGAGAGCATCCTGACCAACTGTGTCACAGTGTGGTATGGGAACTGCTCTGTTGCTGACTGCAAGGCACTGCAGCGGGTGGTGAAAGCCGCCCAACGCATCACAGGGACTCCACTTCCTGCCATTGAGGATGTCCACAAGAAGAGATGTCTATGGCAAGCATGCATCATTCTCAGGGACTCCTCTCATCCTGCAAATAAACTCCTCCAGCTCTTCCCCTCCAGAAGGCGCTACAGGAGCCTTCAGACTAAAACCAGCAGATTTAGGAACAGCTTCTTCCTCACAGCTGTTACCCTACTGAACTCAGTCCCCTGCTGAACCTTTCCATCCACACTCACTTAACCCTTCTACACTCCTCTTCCCAGTGACCATGATCATTTCATTCTCAACATTCACCACATGCTGACATTGGTTACTGCTATAGTTTTAGGACACTGACAGCGTCTCTGTTATAGTGCCTACCCTGTTCACTATTATAGTCTGTTCAGAGAGCTATGCTTCCACTGCTGTAGATATATTCATAGCACTCTCTAGATCTGTTTACCTCACACCGCTACATCTGTATATATGTAGCACATCTGTATATTTGTTCACAGTACACCTGTATATCTGCCCATCTGTACAGCAATATAGAATATCTGTATGCTATACATTTGTCTGTAGTTCAGCCGTATATTTGGTCTCTCTGTTCATAACTATTTCACCATTTATACTACCCTTATCTGTATATATCAGTACATCTGTATATTTGCTCTTATTGCACTTACTGATTAGATGTAAACTGTATTTTGTAACCCTGCATTTAGACATGTATGACAGTAAAGTTGAATTCTAAATGCTATCCTAAACATTTAAACAAAAGCAGCTACACAGTTACAGGAGAAGATTTTAGAAGTGATTTTTAGAAGGCCAGTAAAGAGAGCATGGAGACAGATGGAGGATGCCAAGTCCACTGAATCTACACGCTTCCTGTTTCCACCTCATCCTTCCAGTGCTCTACTATACTCTCTGCTCTCTCTACCACAACTGCCTTTTAACTTGCCTGGGCCAGGTCTGAGTCCAGCTTTGCCAGGTCACATGACACAGGGGTTTGCTCTGATGTCAACAGGCAGGTCAGTGGAGCCCTCTTGTGATGGATATATGCCAGTGAAACAGGAGGAGGCCTGAGAACAGACAGCAGGCTTAACTAGCCGGACAAAGTAGCATATAGTACTTGAAGCAGTCATCACAGCCAGTCAGTTCTCAGGAAAATGGAACATCACATAAATATTTCTCTTGTTTGATTTTCATCAATGTATTTCCTTTGATATATCTTCTGTCAATATTATGCCTTATTAGAAGCTCATAGACAGTTACTGTCACTCTACAATAAAATAATGAAAAGGCTGCCCTCTCTGCCCTCCCACTAGCTGACCTAACCGACACAAGTAAACTGTGCTGAGATACCCTACAAGGTTCTTGGCCACATACATATAGATATGCTTGGCTGTAGAAATCCTTGCCATGAAGCTCCCAGCGCACATTTTTGATGTTTCTATCTGTGGCAGAGGAGGTTTGGAGCTCTGCAGAGCCTTGGCGACTTTTACTGACTATGCACCCCTACCTAGGGATGGGTACCGGTATCCGGTCCCATTATGGCAACGGTTCTGACATAAACGGTAGTAACCAGACTGAAAAGCAGCGCACATTTCGGTGCTTTATTTCGGTGCTTTTTTTTCCTGAGATGTCGTACACTTTGGATTCTAGCCAATCATTTTACCTTTCCGAGGATAGTAGGCGGGCCCAGGTACGTACGTTCTTTTAGAGCAGAGCTACAGATTAAAAATGCCCAAGGCGAAGCGGTCAAAGTCTGGCTGTACTTCACAGCAAAAGATGCAAACTCAGCAGCCTGCAACAAGTGCTTTAAGGTGATACTGTGCAAAGGATGTAACTCCTCGAATCCGATGAAACAGCTGGCGACGTATAGCATTTTGTTAAAAGCCGAGAAATGCGCCGTTATTTGATAGTTTGCTGCGAGACCTCACACCGTGCACATCTACTGTGGGTGTGGTGCCTGTTATCGGACCCGGAGTTAGCAACATCCCCCAAGAACCTGAAGAGGAGAGTCCTGGCCCCTAGCCCTGCCAGTGTAGCAGAAATGATGACGGATGATGATGGCAGCAGCAGCCGTTCTTCTCTGCGTGAGTAGCTTACCGTTGTCCGTGTGTAATTTACGTTGAGTAGGCTAACCACGTTATTAAATTAATGCATGTAAGGTGAACTAGCAAACAACATCGCAGTTACATGCGGCTGTCTTCTTGTTTGATGGCAGATGCTCCCTTCACCCTGGCCAAAAAGGCTAAAATGACCAAAGAAAAAGTGGAAAACAGCTAAACATGAGAGGTTTTTGGACAAAGTTTGTGTTTTTTTCCATTGATTAAGCACTGCTTCCAGCCAAGAGTGATACCATAAATCCCCTATAGCTGCAGGAAAGGCTAACATTGTTATCTTTTTACAAAAAAACAGCTAAACATGAGAGGTTTTTGGACCAATTTTGTGTTCTCCATTCTTTAAGCACCGGTTCAAGCACCGGTTCAAGCACCGTTTAAGCACCGGCACCATTTCAAAAGTACCGGTTTGGTACTGGTATCGGATAAAACCTAAACGATACCCATCCCTACCCCTATCCACATGTATGATTTAGATTTATACTTATGTGGCAGCTATTCACTGGCCTGACAAAGTTATTTTAAATTATATCATGTCATGAATAACACAAGTTATTTTCCATGAAAACTAAAAGTGGTGAAATTCTCAAAAAAGGAATGAGACGTGCATGTAATTTGACATATTTTGTTGTTTTGTGTGTGTGTTTGTCTGTGTGAAGTTTTGATGTGTATCTAAAAAAAACAATTTTGAAAACACTGGAAAGACCTCAAGTCATTTTTTCTTTTGCTTTCTATGTAAACAAAAATTCCCACCAAGACTTTTCAGTGTGAAATTTAGTGTGTAGAGAAAATACCTGTGCCAGGTTGTCTCCATCTAGTGGTGAACATGGCCTTACCACTACATCAGGTGAGTTTTTCTCAGTGCACAGTGACACAAAACTCATTCAACAACGCAAACTATTTAAAAAAATGATGTAGGCAGGTCAAGGCAATGTTACAGATTCAGTAAGAACGGAAGTTTATCGCAATCCTTCAAATATGCAGGGCATCACACTAACACAGTTGCCTATGTCCAGCATCGCTCTGTTATTATCAATTTGATTCGAAACGTGTCCAATTAATGTCTTAAACTAAACTGGCATTAAAGTTTCAATGAACTAAAGTGGTCCCTCTGAGTCAGCACCCAGAAGGCTCGTTTCTTTTAAAAATGTGGCCATAAATACGAGCGCTGCTAGGATCTTAAAACACTGGGGCTAAATCCAGACCTGAAATCTTTGGAAGTTTCACTCAGTAACAGCACCGTTTTAATATTACTGACTATATGTTATAGTCACATTTATATAAAATGTCAAACATTATACGTTAGCTAAAGGTTGAAGTCACAGAATTATACTGAACAACAATGCAATTTGAGTTCCTCTCGTTTGTACTATATATTTAATTTATTGTAAGCAGCGGGAGTAAAACCTAAAGAAAAAATAGTAAAAATATGAATGAATCTCTGCTCTTACAGCTTGTGCTTTTATTGTGCCGTGATGTCTCCTTTGAAACTGTCCTTTGCTCGTCTTTTGGATGCTCACCTCTTCTTCACCTTTCCTGTTCCTTTCACCAAACTGCTGCACTCTTGTTCTCTGCTCTCGCCTCCTGTTCTGGTTATAATTAAAATGCAGTCAGCATGTGCCAAACAAACTCCCCCCAAATCTATCATGTTTGATATGATGATGAGGCTTTTAACATCTTATTTATCAACTTATTTAATACATTGTATCAATCAATTATTAAACAAATATCAGACTGTAGAAAAGCAAATAATAATGCTCTGAGCAAGTTCATGCCATAAGAGCTAAACGGCCATCAAAGAAAATCCTGAATGCCTAATACAGGACAGACCAACATTTAATGCAGCCACAGATCCACATCAGTCAGCTTTCTGCACTTTCCACCTGATCACATCTGTCCTCAAAGTCATATCACTTCCTCTTTGGTTCATTTATGTTTACTTTTAAATTTGCAGTTAAAATAACTTTAGTGACATAGTGCACAAATTATTTCCTATGGACTGCTGGGTTATCTTGGTTTATTTAAGTTAGTATTTTTAAAAGTGCAGTCAGTCATTTTTAGGTTATTTGATAGAAAGAAAGGGATCTTGTACTCATAAACAAACATAGAATAGTAGATAACAAAAATGTGTCATTGGTCACTGCTTAATTTCCTCATTATTTAAGCATTACTCAAATACAGATATACATTCTTAGAAAGAACCACTTCTGAACCTGATCTCCTTACTTCAAGGAGCTTTTCTGAGTTATCATTGTGCCAGAGGAGGAAGGCATCCACTACTTCTTTCATTTCACCTGAGTTCGCCTGTGGGAAAGCACAGCGCCGAATACCCTGACTATTTCTTTGAATTCAGGAGTACTAGGGAACTAATCTTGAGTTAATACTGAATTATCTGACGAAAGCCAATGAACCAGAGAAATTCTAAACTCTTAAACATCCCAGGGATGTCTGAATTTGTGTCTGCACCTTCAGACTCCAGATATGAAGGATCATACCTGTTTTACCTCCAGTGTTGTGCCAAAAAGTGATCGTCTGACAAAAACTGATTTCCAATGTCTTTACTTATATTGGTAAATAGACTTTAGTGAACATGATTTACAAAAGGGTATATATCAAATTTAATAACGAGCCATTTTTTTCAAGTATATTTATAACTCTGTGTTATTGTAACTATATTAAAACCAACCCAGTCCTTTTGGGACACTTAAAATATGTTTAGAGAACTATTATTATATTTGTTGCAATTTCTGCTGTCCTCTTGGCCAGATTACTCTTTAAAAAAGTAATTTTCATGTCAAATGAATGAATAAGAAATAAAAATCACTGCCAAAAAGTGATTGCAGCTTCTACCTTGTGACAGGAATGTTGTCTGTGGCACAAGATGACTCGATATCACTCATGAGGGATACATTTGACATGTTTCACATATTATAGACCAAAAAGTCGTCTATAGCAGTTTAAATATGATCAACTGGTTTTTGACAAATACCGGAAATTAGTTTATGGCAGATATGACTTTTTGACACAACACTGGCTAACTGATAAGACCTAGTTATAAGCTAATATTACGGTTGAATATTATTGCACCTAACCTTGGGCTCCAGTATTCTAAAACTCGCACTTCCCCTCTGATAAACCATATGATTATGTAACAAATATGTCAGCTTACCAAAGAACAGAGGACAATTTATTCAGGGTGTGACAGCACTTTACCACCTGTGTCCAACATATCATACAAATTTCTGGACTGGAGAACATATATCCTTAAAAACTCCAGGACTTCATCACAGCCTCTCTCACATCTGATTTACATGTGTAGTTTACAGGAAACTTAAGTAACACTGGGTGAATATGTTTGTAGCAGGATAAAATTAGGGTCCCTTATATGAATGGGATTTAAACAGGGAGAAAGAAGAAAAATATTGGCATCAGTTACCAACACTTCACTTAATATCAAATTGAGATTCACTTGTGTTTAACCCTGGAATATGTGAACATATTACTTATTGAGTCCTTTCTCAGTCCATGGGTTGTAAAACCGCAACATCCTGCATCCGTAGTAAGAGAAAGCGTCTGTGGCAATAACCAAAATGTCTCCATACAGCCTTTGTGAATAAAAAAATGGCTGGCCAGGAAAAAAATTTTTTTTAAATGTAAAAATGTATAGAGCTAAATATGAAACGTGTCTGTGAGGCCTTCAGTCCAAATACTTGAGGTCGAGAAGAATATATAGCAGCCACTGATCCCTCAATGGCACCAGTAAGACGGCAGGACAGCAGGGCCTCTTCCTCAGCAGAAAAGTCTCCTCCACTGCTAGCAGGAGAATGAAACATGATTATTTTAAAGGTACTGTGTGTACAGATATTACCGCTGGCTCACACAAGCTTAGACTGACACAGCTACAGACCTTGGCTGTGTCCCAATCCAGCGACCGCACGTTCCTGTGTATGCATTTTGAGACCTATTACTTCACAGCGACGCGACGACGGCTGTCCCAATCCGAAATGTACTCCAAATGCGCCATCGATTTCACCAAATTTGAGGTGTGGTCCGGTGTACACTTCGTGGTCCCATATATCCCACAATTCATAGCGCGGCGGTGGGTGTGGATAATTTTCCCGAAAAATACGGCAGAGGGCAGAAGCGGAGCGGCCGAAGAGTAAACTTTCAAAAGTAAGTACTGAATATTATGTCACTTATTTATGTGCAAATGTTTATTAATGAAGAAATGGTAAATCTCTTCATTCATAAATGGCCTGTATTTGTATAGCGCTTTAGTAGTCCCTAAGGACCCCAAAGCACTTTACACATCCAGTCATTCACCCATTCACACACTGGTGATGGCAAGCTACATTGGCGCACTGACAGAGGCGAGGCTGCTGGACACTGGCTCCACCGGCCCTCTGAACACTTCTGAGTGATCCTTGTTCATCATCCATGGATAACACCGCGGCAACTCCTGCTAAGCAGGCAAAACTTGATTTTACTTCAGCAGCACAGAAAGCATCTGAAGGTGAGCTTAAAAAAATGATTGCAGGCTACATTGTGGAAGAGATGCTACTGCTGCCTACTGTAGAGTCTCCGTCTTTAAAAAAAATTATTTATTATTTAAAGAGTTTAATTTCTATTGTTTGCCCACTCAAGGTTTATAGGGATTTTAAGAAGTATTTAGTTAAATTACTTATTTAGTAATTAAGTTACTTTTCTGACACAGTAATTAGATAAGTATTTTAAATACAATATTGATTAAGTAATTAGTAATTAGTAATTAATTACTTTTTTAAAGTAACTTACCCAACACTGGTTACAAACATTAGTGATGTTTGTACTAACTTGGTTTTAGAGCCTTTACTTTAAAATATACACCGTTCAATAGTCGACCTTAATCTTACAGAGAATGTGATGATTTTATGGATAATTAAAGTCAGTCATATATCCACAAACACAACAAGCTGAAAGTCAGTGATGCTGCTCGGTTTGCAGTCCTGAATATCACGGCACAAGCAGGATTCACTGCACTGTTAATGTTAGCTATGTTATATTGCTGCCTCTGTTCGGTGGTGTCGAGCCAAACGGACTTTAACGTGTGTTTGAACGAGCTGACGGTTCACTCGTTAAGCTGAAAGAAAGATGCTTTAATCACAGGAGTCACACATGTGTCCACTGGACCATCTGGGAACTCTTCTTGTTTAGCACTCGTAATAACACAAACACTAAATCCTCCTTCTCTTGTGCTGTTTTGTAGCAGTGTATACACCTGAGACTGTCACCTGTCTGTCTGTCCTGCACTCTCTCTCTTTTTCTTTCTCTCTGATTGTGGAATAAAAGTATGAACATGTATTTATAAGTTACACTTGTGTTAGAATCTTGCAGCTTATCACACATTTGATTTCCATGTGTGACAACTGCAAGTGTCCAGAGTGAGGACAGACTGAGGGACCCACTGCTGCACATCATCTGTGAGGCTTTGCATTTTCTTTTTAGACATATATGTAAGCATTGAGTCAAATTTAGTAATGCCAACATATTAAACGGACAATATTTGTCTCTTATATATAATACATCTATATATACACTGTCAAAGATGCTTGTCTTTGAGTGAAGATTTAAGGTGATAGGAAATATAAATAACTGCAACTTGAATCTTTACTGAAGCTCGGTATTTGACACAGAGTTCAGGCTCACTGCTGTAATATATCATAATAATCTGACAATAAATATAATATTGGCCATATTATATTTATATTATCAAAGTGAGATGATTTTAGTCTCATAAACAACATTAGCTAATTGTTATTTACTATCTAACCTTAAAATGACTGTTCAGTACAGAAATGAAGCCCAACAACCACGTTTTTACAGTCCCATGGTCTCAGCCTCAGATACTCAACTAATCAAAGTGATGTCATAAAAATGAATGAACAACAAAACATTTTTTCTCCTTCATTTCTGTCAAACAAAGCTGTAGGAAACGTTTCTCGCGGTTAGTATCATGGTTGCTAGGCAACCTGAGCAGCGAGACGACGGCTAGACCATTTCACAAGCCTCTCACTTCCGCACTTCTCGTACTTTGTAGTACGCACCGTACGTGCGGTCGCTGAATTGGGACACAGCCCATGTGTGCTCATAGCCCCTAAACAACA
Source organism: Pelmatolapia mariae (assembly GCF_036321145.2). NCBI lineage: Eukaryota > Metazoa > Chordata > Actinopteri > Cichliformes > Cichlidae > Pelmatolapia > Pelmatolapia mariae. The sequence continues at coordinate 84,574 of NC_086239.1, read as the reverse complement.
ACAGTGCAGTCTGCTAGTTCAAATGCACAACATAAATGACAACTTACTGTACACTGAACACACATCGCTCACTGAGTTAGGTCCTTCTTGCATCTTTTTAAAAACACATCCCTTTAGCTTACATCTTAAAAGTAGTGCAAGCCATATGGGTTTATATTCCAAACAGTGACACACGAACTTGATCACCGAAGTCCGCTTAACATGGCTGCTAATTTTCAAGCTTACTAGCTTATTCACGATTAGCAGACTAATAATCATCATTAACCACACATCATAACACAACCAAACGATAACATATAGAAAGAAACAATGTACGTATAAACACCAATTCTTACCTAGCAGGAGAATAAATAATCAGTATTTTAAGGCTACTTCATGTACAGATGTCACTGCTGGCTCACATGAGTTCCCTCTGAGAGTTTACTCCCCAGATGACTGTCGCGAAAGAGTCGTAAATCACCGGCATTGTAAAACTTTAAATTATTCCAGGGCATGTTAAAAGCAAAACACCAAACAGATATACTGGATATTAAACGATATCAAACAACTAAATGAACACAGGGTTACAATTACATTCTACCATGTCACATCGAGAGTTTATTCATTAATCATCAGAGTTCAACGATGTTACATCCAGTTGAAAACAGCTTCACTAACGCCAGCCAAAACAGGCTAACAGTATATAAGAGCACAAAAACAGCCGTGCTTATCGACAGCTCGACATATCCTCAACAACTCACCTCAGTATGGCTGCCATCGGTCACTTTTAACTGTCCGTTTTACAGCCTCTTCCAGAAAATGAACGCTTACGCGGTACACCGTACACATATACAGTATATTGATTTTATTTGGGAGATTAACCTGAAATCTTTTGCTGCTGAGCAGCAGAACTCCAAAGCGTCCCAATGTAACCATGGTTACGCAGAGGCGTTACAGTGTTCCAACTGTGACGTCACAGAGGAGAACCTGTGTCAAACTGATACCTGGATGAGCCTGCAACTTTTGTTGGCACTTTTCTGCTGAGATCCGGAGCTCGAGGCCCTGGAGCCCAGGGACAAGATGAGTTGCTGTGTTTTTCATGGAGAAAAAATAATTAACATGGAATAACGTCAGTCTCAGATGGAAAAAAAAAGATGCAAGCAAAAGAGGACAGCAGATTGAGAAGAGATTTCTTCAAACCGTAAGGAGCTTCTACTAGTGATATTTGATAAGGTTAAAACTTCAAGCTTAACTGTCCAGATTCATGCTAAACCTTTCTGATTACTCAGTGAATCTGTTCATATGTTGCTGTTTTAAGCTATCGTGTAATTTCATGGTGACAAATGTCTTTGACAAAAAATGCAGGATTAATTAAAGGCTATATATGACTGCTAGGTTAGGACGTGGTTAGGAGCAAATACTTAAGAGAGAGAGATATTTTGCTCTGACAGAAATCTTTATTAATATTTATGGGACTTTTTCTTTTCCTTGCTTGTGGCCAATACAATAAATTGTCTCCTGGCTTTCAGGTCCCCCTGAGCCAAATTTGCAAAAATACCATATTTTACAATCAAGGAACAAACTAGAGTAAAGAACAAATTGCCTATTAAACAGTAATTTAGAGTAGAGGGGCAAATTACTCTGGAGTGGACCATCACTTCACTACCTGGATTTTGGACTACCTCACCGACCGACCACAGTATGTGAGGACTCAGGGCTGTGTGTCGGACAGGGTCGTCTGCAGTACGGGGGCCCCACAGGGAACGGTTCTGGCTCCGTTCCTCTTCACCATCTACACTGCAGACTTCTCCCACACCTCCACCCAGTGCTTCCTGCAGAAGTTCTCTGATGACTCTGCTATAGTCGGCCTCATCACTGATGGGGACGACAAGGAGTACAGAGGACTGACTCAGGACTTTGTGGACTGGTGCCAGCTGAACTACCTCCAGATCAATGCCAGTAAAACCAAGGAGCTGGTGGTAGACTTCCGCAGGCACAAACATCCTCCACTGCAACCACTGAACATCCAAGGTATGGACATTGAGGCTGTGAACAGCTACAGGTACCATGGTGTTCATCTGAACAGCAAACTGGACTGGACTCATAACTCAGACGCCCTCTACAGGAAAGGGCAGAGCAGACTGTACCTGCTGCGGAGACTCAGGTCGTTTGGAGTGGAGGGCCCACTCCTGAAGACCTTCTATGACTCTGTGGTGGCCTCAGCCATCTTTTATGGTGTGGTCTGCTGGGGCGGCAGCATCTCTGCTGGGGACAGGAAGACACTGAACAGGCTGATCCGAAGGGCCAGCTCTGTTCTAGGATGCCCTCTGGACCCAGTGGAGGTGGTGAGTGACAGGAGAATGGTGGCTAAGCTGTCATCCCTGTTGGACAACATCTTCCACCCCATGCAGGAGACTGTGACAGCACTGAGCAGCTCCTTCAGTGGCTGCGGCACCCACGGTGTGGGACGGAGAGATTTCACAGGTCTTTCCTCCCCACTGCTGTCAGACTCCACAACAAAGACTTTAACTGATCAAACACACACATCCACAAATGTGCAATAACACTAATGTGCAATAATCTTTTCTGGCATCGTTGTATATTTACTCAGTTGTATATAGCATTTGTATTCTATTTTTATCTTATTGTATATTTTATTCTATTTTATTCTACTGTATATAGTATTTTATTTTATTCTATTCTGTACAGTTGTGTACTGTATTTATTCTTATTTTATTTTATTCTAATTTTTGCTTCATAACTTTTGCACTGTCCACTTCCTGCTGTGACAAAACAAATTTCCCACGTGTGGGACTAATAAAGGTTATCTTATCTTATCCTGTCTTAGTTCTTGAACTTTTACACATTTTGTCACCTTACAACCACAAACAAAAGATGTTTTTTATTGACCATTTCTATGATAGATTAACACAAAGTAGCACCTAATTGTAAAGTGGTATGAAAATAATACATGGTTGTCAAAATTCTAAGCAAATGAATTTGGAAAAGTGTGGCATGCATTTCTATTCACCCCCCTGCTCTTCATAGATTTGCTACAGTTACACCTGCAAGTCATTTGGAGTATGTCTCTACCAGCTTTGCACATCTAGAGACTGAAATATTTGCCCATTCTTCATTGTAAAACAGCTCAAGCTCAGACAGATTGGATGGAAAGCATCTCTGAACAGCAATTTTCAACTCTTGACACAGATGCTCAATGGGATTTAGGTCTGAACTTTGACTGACCCTTCTAACACGTGTATATTCTTTGATCTAAAGCATTCCATTGAAGCTCTAACTGTATATTTAGGGTCATTGTCTTGCTGGAAGGTAAATCTACATCTCAAGCTCAAGTCCTTTGCAGCCTCCAACAGGTTTTCTTCCAGAATTCCCATCTATTTAGCTCCATCCATCTTCCCATCATCTCGACCAGCTTCTCTGTCCCTGTAGAAGGAAAACATCCCCACAGCATGATGTGGGATGGATTGCATGATGGATTGAACAGTGCTCCTTGAGATGTTTAAAGCTCGGGATATTTTTTTTTTATAACCTATCCCTGCTTTAAACTTATCTACAACTTTATCCCTGACCTGCCTGGTGAGTTCCTTGGTTTTCATGAAGCTGTTTGTTCATTAATGTTCTGTAACAAACTACTGAGGCCATCACAGAGCAGTTGTATTTATAATGAGTCTAAATTACACACAGGTAAACTTGTCTAATTTGGTTCACTTCTTAAGGCAATTGATATCACTGGATTTTTTCTAGGGGTATCAGAGTACAGGGAACTGAATGCTAAGCAACATGAAACTTTTCAGATTTTATTTGCTTAATATTCTGATAACCATGTATCATTTCATACCACTTTACAGTTATGTGGTACTTTGTGTTGGTCTGTCACAGAAGATCTGAGAAAAAAATCCATTTACGTTTGTTGTTGTAAAGTGACAAAATGTGTGAAAGTTTTTCAAGGTACTGTAGGTCTACATTCTTCTTCTTCTATGGTAGAGCAGCCTGGGCAGAGTAAGACCCAGCTTTAAGATGCCACCATCTGTTAGCACAAATGACTGTAGAAAACATTGGTTATTGCAATAGCACATATTTTTTTGGAGGGGAATGGAGGGGGGGGGTTGCAGGGGTGACAGAGATTGAAACTTTACTGATAAATGTCACGTGACAACCTATATATGTGATGTCATTATGGGATAATGACATCACATATATTTAGAATCTTACAGTTTCAATTTGATCCTTTGATCCTTTGATCCTTAAATCCATAAATAGGGGTGAAAAGTGATGACTTTTAGTCCATTAATTGCTGCAATTATGTTGAGCACATGAGAAGTATTTTGAAACCTCTGGATCCTTTTCGGAATAACTGTTTATAGATTCCAACATGTCTCAGAGAAAACTACCCTACAGATTTCTAGGGTAAGTTTTCTTTCTTTTTTTCTGTTGTTCATTAACAGAAAAAAAGACTCACACAGACGCAACCTCTACAGGGCTGCCATCTCCTGTAACCCTGCATGTTTCGGGGTGGCTGTGGCTCAGGTGGTAGAGCAGATCAGCTACTGTTTGGAAGGTTAGTGGTTTGATTCCTGGCTCTCCCATTCTGCGTGCCAAATATGCTTGGGCAAGATACTAACCCCAAATTGCTTTCCGATGCATTCATCAGAGTGTGAATGTTTATAGTTGCACTTGAGTTTAGAAGTGCATGGGTGAATGTGGCATGTTGTATACAGTGCTTTGAGTACTCTGGGAGAGTAGAAAAGTGCATTATATATAGGAATCAGTCCATTTTCCGTTCTAGGGTTTGTTTTCTTCTTTTTTTATGTTATTCTTTCAGTTTTTGTCTTGAGATGAGGTTTGAAGTGTGTGCGGTGCAGCTAGTCTGGTCTGTCTCGGGACAGTGCAGGCTGCACCCACCTGTAACAGGAGCAGACTAACCAGGACATTCAGAACTCACAAGTTTTGTCTTTCTAAACTCTTCTGTAGAGGGTTTCTCTAGAGTGAGGCCTGGAGGAGGTCCACCAATATAAAGCGTGGCCAGGCGGCCCAGACCGGATTTTCTCTACTTTCTTTCACACGCCTGGTGGGCGGTGCCACCCCATCACGAGGGCTGGCCAGGCTTTCGGAGCCTGGGGGAGGGACACCCCTATAAAGGGTGGCCAGGCGGCCCGGACCGTGTTTTCTCTGCTTTCTTTCACACGCCTGGTGGGCGGTGCCACCCTATCACGAGGGCTGAAATCCAGGAACACCAGACCAACGAGGTTCGAGAGGCTCTTGGTAAAAAAGGGGACACAGCTGTGACCCCCAAACACACAGATTTTTAAAATAGGGGCAGAATAATCCCCTGATCTGTGCACCGGCTAAAGGGTAGTCTAACCCCTGAGGTCGAAGAAAGAGGCCAGGCTTTCTTTCACACGCCTGGTGGGCGGTGCCACCCCATCACCAGGGCTGGCCAGGCTTTCGGAGCCTGGGGAACAGACACCCGTATAAAGGGTTTCCAGGAGGCCCGGACCGGGTTTTTCTGCTTTCTTTCACACGCCTGGTGGGCGGTGCCACCCCATCACAAAGGCTAGCCAGGCTTTCGGAGCCTGGGGGACGGACACCCGTATAAAGGGTGGCCAGGCGGCCCAGACCGGGTTTTTCTGCTTTCTTTCACACGCCTGGTGGGCGGTGCCACCCCATCACGAGGGCTGGCCAGGCTTTCGGAGCCTAGGGGACGGACACCCGTATAAAGGGTGGCCAGGCGGCCCGGACTGGGATTTTTCTGCTTTCTTTCACATGCCTGGTGGGCGGTGCCACCCCATCACGAGGGAGATTAACCTGAAATCTTTTGCTGCTGAGCAGCAGAGCTCCAAAGCGTCCCAATGTAACCATGGTTACGCAGAGGCATTACAGTGTTCCAACTGTGACGTCACAGAGGAGAACCTGTGTCAAACTGATACCTGGATGAGCCTGCAACTTTTATTGGCACTTTTCTGCTGAGATCCGGAGCTCGAGGCCCTGGAGCCCAGGGATAAGATGAGTTGCTGTGTTTTTCACGGAGAAAAAATAATTAACATGGAATAACGTCAGTCTCAGATGGAAAAAAAAAAAGATGCAAGCAAAAGAGGACAGCAGATTGAGAAGAGATTTCTTCAAACCGTAAGGAGCTTCTACTAGTGATATTTGATAAGGTTAAAACTTCAAGCTTAACTGTCCAGATTCATGCTAAACTTTTCTGATTACTCAGTGAATCTGTTCATATGTTGCCGTTTTAAGCTATCGGGTAATTTCATGGTGACAAATGTCTTTGACAAAAAATGCAGGATTAATTAAAGGCTATATATGACTGCTTGGTTAGGACGTGGTTAGGAGCAAATACTTAAGAGAGAGAGATATTTTGCTCTGATAGAAATCTTTATTAATATTTATGGGACTTTTTCTTTTCCTCCATTAGATTGTTTGTGGCAAATACAATAAATTGTCTCCTGGCTTTCAGGTCCCCCTGAGCCAAATTTGCAAAAAATACCATATTTACAATCAAGGAACAAACTAGAGTAAAGAACAAATTGCCTATTAAACAGTAATTTGGAGTAGAGGGGCAAATTATTCATAGTTCTTGAACTTTTACACATTTTGTCACCTTACAACCACAAACAAAAGATGTTTTTTATTGACCATTTCTATGATAGATTAACACAAAGTAGCACCTAATTGTAAAGTGGTATGAAAATAATACATGGTTGTCAAAATTCTAAGCAAATGAATTTGGAAAAGTGTGGCATGCATTTCTATTCACCCCCCTGCTCTTCATAGATTTGCTACAGTTACACCTGCAAGTCATTTGGAGTATGTCTCTACCAGCTTTGCACATCTAGAGACTGAAATATTTGCCCATTCTTCATTGTAAAACAGCTCAAGCTCAGACAGATTGGATGGAAAGCATCTCTGAACAGCAATTTTCAACTCTTGACACAGATGCTCAATGGGATTTAGGTCTGAACTTTGACTGACCCTTCTAACACGTGTATATTCTTTGATCTAAAGCATTCCATTGAAGCTCTAACTGTATATTTAGGGTCATTGTCTTGCTGGAAGGTAAATCTACATCTCAAGCTCAAGTCCTTTGCAGCCTCCAACAGGTTTTCTTCCAGAATTCCCATCTATTTAGCTCCATCCATCTTCCCATCATCTCGACCAGCTTCTCTGTCCCTGTAGAAGGAAAACATCCCCACAGCATGATGTGGGATGGATTGCATGATGGATTGAACAGTGCTCCTTGAGATGTTTAAAGCTCGGGATATTTTTTTTATAACCTATCCCTGCTTTAAACTTATCTACAACTTTATCCCTGACCTGCCTGGTGAGTTCCTTGGTTTTCATGAAGCTGTTTGTTCATTAATGTTCTGTAACAAACTACTAAGGCCATCACAGAGCAGTTGTATTTAAATGAGACTAAATTACACACAGGTAAACTTGTCTAATTTGGTTCACTTCTTAAGGCAATTGATATCACTGGATTTTTTCTAGGGGTATCAGAGTACAGGGAACTGAATGCTAAGCAACATGAAACTTTTCAGATTTTATTTGCTTAATATTCTGATAACCATGTATCATTTCATACCACTTTACAGTTATGTGGTACTTTGTGTTGGTCTGTCACAGAAGATCTGAGAAAAAAATCCATTTACGTTTGTTGTTGTAAAGTGACAAAATGTGTGAAAGTTTTTCAAGGTACTGTAGGTCTACATTCTTCTTCTTCTATGGTAGAGCAGCCTGGGCAGAGTAAGACCCAGCTTTAAGATGCCACCATCTGTTAGCACAAATGACTGTAGAAAACATTGGTTATTGCAATAGCACATATTTTTTTGGAGGGGAAGGGAGGGGGGGGGTTGCAGGGGTGACAGAGATTGAAACTTTACTGATAAATGTCACGTGACAACCTATATATGTGATGTCATTATGGGATAATGACATCACATATATTTAGAATCTTACAGTTTCAATTTGATCCTTTGATCCTTTGATCCTTAAATCCATAAATAGGGGTGAAAAGTGATGACTTTTAGTCCATTAATTGCTGCAATTATGTTGAGCACATGAGAAGTATTTTGAAACCTCTGGATCCTTTTCGGAATAACTGTTTATAGATTCCAACATGTCTCAGAGAAAACAACCCTACAGATTTCTAGGGTAAGTTTTCTTTCTTTTTTTCTGTTGTTCATTAACAGAAAAAAAGACTCACACAGACGCAACCTCTACAGGGCTGCCATCTCCTGTAACCCTGCATGTTTCGGGGTGGCTGTGGCTCAGGTGGTAGAGCAGATCAGCTACTGTTTGGAAGGTTGGTGGTTTGATTCCTGGCTCCCCCATTCTGCATGCCAAATATGCTTGGGCAAGATACTAACCCCAAATTGCTTTCCGATGCATTCATCGGAGTGTGAATGTTTATAGTTGCACTTGAGTTTAGAAGTGCATGGGTGAATGTGGCATGTTGTATACAGTGCTTTGAGTACTCTGGGAGAGTAGAAAAGTGCTTTATATATAGGAATCAGTCCATTTTCCGTTCTAGGGTTTGTTTTCTTCTTTTTTTATGTTATTCTTTCAGTTTTTGTCTTGAGATGAGGTTTGAAGTGTGTGCGGTGCAGCTAGTCTGGTCTGTCTCGGGACAGTGCAGGCTGCACCCACCTGTAACAGGAGCAGACTAACCAGGACATTCAGAACTCACAAGTTTTGTCTTTCTAAACTCTTCTGTAGAGGGTTTCTCTAGAGTGAGGCCTGGAGGAGGTCCACCAATATAAAGCGTGGCCAGGCGGCCCAGACCGGATTTTCTCTACTTTCTTTCACACGCCTGGTGGGCGGTGCCACCCCATCACGAGGGCTGGCCAGGCTTTCGGAGCCTGGGGGAGGGACACCCCTATAAAGGGTGGCCAGGCGGCCCGGACCGTGTTTTCTCTGCTTTCTTTCACACGCCTGGTGGGCGGTGCCACCCTATCACGAGGGCTGAAATCCAGGAACACCAGACCAACGAGGTTCGAGAGGCTCTTGGTAAAAAAGGGGACACAGCTGTGACCCCCAAACACACAGATTTTTAAAATAGGGGCAGAATAATCCCCTGATCTGTGCACCGGCTAAAGGGTAGTCTAACCCCTGAGGTCGAAGAAAGAGGCCAGGCTTTCTTTCACACGCCTGGTGGGCGGTGCCACCCCATCACCAGGGCTGGCCAGGCTTTCGGAGCCTGGGGAACAGACACCCGTATAAAGGGTTTCCAGGAGGCCCGGACCGGGTTTTTCTGCTTTCTTTCACACGCCTGGTGGGCGGTGCCACCCCATCACAAAGGCTAGCCAGGCTTTCGGAGCCTGGGGGACGGACACCCGTATAAAGGGTGGCCAGGCGGCCCAGACCGGGTTTTTCTGCTTTCTTTCACACGCCTGGTGGGCGGTGCCACCCCATCACGAGGGCTGGCCAGGCTTTCGGAGCCTAGGGGACGGACACCCGTATAAAGGGTGGCCAGGCGGCCCGGACTGGGATTTTTCTGCTTTCTTTCACATGCCTGGTGGGCGGTGCCACCCCATCACGAGGGAGATTAACCTGAAATCTTTTGCTGCTGAGCAGCAGAGCTCCAAAGCGTCCCAATGTAACCATGGTTACGCAGAGGCATTACAGTGTTCCAACTGTGACGTCACAGAGGAGAACCTGTGTCAAACTGATACCTGGATGAGCCTGCAACTTTTATTGGCACTTTTCTGCTGAGATCCGGAGCTCGAGGCCCTGGAGCCCAGGGATAAGATGAGTTGCTGTGTTTTTCACGGAGAAAAAATAATTAACATGGAATAACGTCAGTCTCAGATGGAAAAAAAAAAAGATGCAAGCAAAAGAGGACAGCAGATTGAGAAGAGATTTCTTCAAACCGTAAGGAGCTTCTACTAGTGATATTTGATAAGGTTAAAACTTCAAGCTTAACTGTCCAGATTCATGCTAAACTTTTCTGATTACTCAGTGAATCTGTTCATATGTTGCCGTTTTAAGCTATCGGGTAATTTCATGGTGACAAATGTCTTTGACAAAAAATGCAGGATTAATTAAAGGCTATATATGACTGCTTGGTTAGGACGTGGTTAGGAGCAAATACTTAAGAGAGAGAGATATTTTGCTCTGATAGAAATCTTTATTAATATTTATGGGACTTTTTCTTTTCCTCCATTAGATTGTTTGTGGCAAATACAATAAATTGTCTCCTGGCTTTCAGGTCCCCCTGAGCCAAATTTGCAAAAAATACCATATTTACAATCAAGGAACAAACTAGAGTAAAGAACAAATTGCCTATTAAACAGTAATTTGGAGTAGAGGGGCAAATTATTCATAGTTCTTGAACTTTTACACATTTTGTCACCTTACAACCACAAACAAAAGATGTTTTTTATTGACCATTTCTATGATAGATTAACACAAAGTAGCACCTAATTGTAAAGTGGTATGAAAATAATACATGGTTGTCAAAATTCTAAGCAAATGAATTTGGAAAAGTGTGGCATGCATTTCTATTCACCCCCCTGCTCTTCATAGATTTGCTACAGTTACACCTGCAAGTCATTTGGAGTATGTCTCTACCAGCTTTGCACATCTAGAGACTGAAATATTTGCCCATTCTTCATTGTAAAACAGCTCAAGCTCAGACAGATTGGATGGAAAGCATCTCTGAACAGCAATTTTCAACTCTTGACACAGATGCTCAATGGGATTTAGGTCTGAACTTTGACTGACCCTTCTAACACATGTATATTCTTTGATCTAAAGCATTCCATTGAAGCTCTAACTGTATATTTAGGGTCATTGTCTTGCTGGAAGGTAAATCTACATCTCAAGCTCAAGTCCTTTGCAGCCTCCAACAGGTTTTCTTCCAGAATTCCCATCTATTTAGCTCCATCCATCTTCCCATCATCTCGACCAGCTTCTCTGTCCCTGTAGAAGGAAAACATCCCCACAGCATGATGTGGGATGGATTGCATGATGGATTGAACAGTGCTCCTTGAGATGTTTAAAGCTCGGGATATTTTTTTTATAACCTATCCCTGCTTTAAACTTATCTACAACTTTATCCCTGACCTGCCTGGTGAGTTCCTTGGTTTTCATGAAGCTGTTTGTTCATTAATGTTCTGTAACAAACTACTAAGGCCATCACAGAGCAGTTGTATTTAAATGAGACTAAATTACACACAGGTAAACTTGTCTAATTTGGTTCACTTCTTAAGGCAATTGATATCACTGGATTTTTTCTAGGGGTATCAGAGTACAGGGAACTGAATGCTAAGCAACATGAAACTTTTCAGATTTTATTTGCTTAATATTCTGATAACCATGTATCATTTCATACCACTTTACAGTTATGTGGTACTTTGTGTTGGTCTGTCACAGAAGATCTGAGAAAAAAATCCATTTACGTTTGTTGTTGTAAAGTGACAAAATGTGTGAAAGTTTTTCAAGGTACTGTAGGTCTACATTCTTCTTCTTCTATGGTAGAGCAGCCTGGGCAGAGTAAGACCCAGCTTTAAGATGCCACCATCTGTTAGCACAAATGACTGTAGAAAACATTGGTTATTGCAATAGCACATATTTTTTTGGAGGGGAAGGGAGGGGGGGGGTTGCAGGGGTGACAGAGATTGAAACTTTACTGATAAATGTCACGTGACAACCTATATATGTGATGTCATTATGGGATAATGACATCACATATATTTAGAATCTTACAGTTTCAATTTGATCCTTTGATCCTTTGATCCTTAAATCCATAAATAGGGGTGAAAAGTGATGACTTTTAGTCCATTAATTGCTGCAATTATGTTGAGCACATGAGAAGTATTTTGAAACCTCTGGATCCTTTTCGGAATAACTGTTTATAGATTCCAACATGTCTCAGAGAAAACAACCCTACAGATTTCTAGGGTAAGTTTTCTTTCTTTTTTTCTGTTGTTCATTAACAGAAAAAAAGACTCAAACAGACGCAACCTCTACAGGGCTGCCATCTCCTGTAACCCTGCATGTTTCGGGGTGGCTGTGGCTCAGGTGGTAGAGCAGATCAGCTACTGTTTGGAAGGTTGGTGGTTTGATTCCTGGCTCTCCCATTCTGCGTGCCAAATATGCTTGGGCAAGATACTAACCCCAAATTGCTTTCCGATGCATTCATCGGAGTGTGAATGTTTATAGTTGCACTTGAGTTTAGAAGTGCATGGGTGAATGTGGCATGTTGTATACAGTGCTTTGAGTACTCTGGGAGAGTAGAAAAGTGCATTATATATAGGAATCAGTCCATTTTCCGTTCTAGGGTTTGTTTTCTTCTTTTTTTATGTTATTCTTTCAGTTTTTGTCTTGAGATGAGGTTTGAAGTGTGTGCGGTGCAGCTAGTCTGGTCTGTCTCGGGACAGTGCAGGCTGCACCCACCTGTAACAGGAGCAGACTAACCAGGACATTCAGAACTCACAAGTTTTGTCTTTCTAAACTCTTCTGTAGAGGGTTTCTCTAGAGTGAGGCCTGGAGGAGGTCCACCAATATAAAGCGTGGCCAGGCGGCCCAGACCGGATTTTCTCTACTTTCTTTCACACGCCTGGTGGGCGGTGCCACCCTATCACGAGGGCTGGCCAGGCTTTCGGAGCCTGGGGGAGGGACACCCCTATAAAGGGTGGCCAGGCGGCCCGGACCGTGTTTTCTCTGCTTTCTTTCACACGCCTGGTGGGCGGTGCCACCCTATCACGAGGGCTGAAATCCAGGAACACCAGACCAACGAGGTTCGAGAGGCTCTTGGTAAAAAAGGGGACACAGCTGTGACCCCCGAACACACAGATTTTTAAAATAGGGGCAGAATAATCCCCTGATCTGTGCACCGGCTAAAGGGTAGTCTAACCCCTGAGGTCGAAGAAAGAGGCCAGGCTTTCTTTAACATGCCTGGTGGGCGGTGTCACCCCATCACCAGGGATGGCCAGGCCTTTGGAGCGTGGGGAGACAGACACAGAGACTGCCAAGACAGCAACTGGGGTCAAGTGTCATGGCGTTTGGGCTCTGGCTAGTGACGTCAAGAGGATGGATCGTACAAGGACAGCAATAAACACGAAGGGATTGGCGGAAATCCAGGAACACCAGACCAACGAGGTTCGAGAGGCTCTTGGTATAAAAGGGGACACAGCTGTCACCCCAGAACACACAGATTTTTAAAATAGGGGCAGAATAATCCCCTGATCTGTGCACCGGCTAAAGGGTAGTCTAACCCCTGAGGTCGAAGAAAGAGGCCAGGCTTTCTTTAACATGCCTGGTGGGCGGTGCCACCCCATCACCAGGGATGGCCAGGCCTTTGGAGCGTGGGCAGACAGACACAGAGACTGCCAAGACAGCAACTGGGGTCAAGTGTCATGGCGTTTGGGCTACGGCTAGTCACGTCAAGAGGATGGATCGTATAAGCACAGCAATATACACGAAGGGATTGGCGGAAATCCAGGAACACCAGACCAACGAGGTTCGAGAGGCTCTTGGTAAAAAAGGGGACACAGCTGTCACCCCAGAACACACAGATCTTTAAAATAGGGGCAGAATAATCCCCTGATCTGTGCACCGGCTAAAGGGTAGTCTAACCCCTGAGGTCGAAGAAAGATGCCAGGCTTTCTTTAATATGCCTGGTGGGCGGTGCCACCCCATCACCAGGGATGGCCAGGTCTTTGGAGCTTGGGGAGACAGACACAGAGACTGCCAAGACAGCAACTGGGGTCAAGTGTCATGGCGTTTGGGCTACGGCTAGTCACGTCAAGAGGATGGATCGTATAAGGACAGCAATAAACAGGAAGGGATTGGCGGAAATCCAGGAACACCAGACCAACGAGGTTCGAGAGGCTCTTGGTAAAAAAGGGGACACAGCTGTCACCCCAGAACACACAGATTTTTAAAATAGGGGCAGAATAATCCCCTGATCTGTGCACCGGCTAAAGGGTAGTCTAACCCCTGAGGTAGAAGAAATATGCCAGGCTTTCTTTAATATGCCTGGTGGGCGGTGCCACCCCATCACCAGGGATGGCTAGGTCTTTGGAGCGTGGGGAGACAGACACAGAGACTGCCAAGACAGCAACTGGGGTCAAGTGTCATGGCGTTTGGGCTCTGGCTAGTGACGTCAAGAGGATGGGTCGTACAAGGACAGCAATAAACACGAAGGGACTGGCGGAAATCCAGGAACACCAGACCAACGAGGTTCGAGAGGCTCTTGGTAAAAAAGGGGACACAGCTGTCACCCCAGAACACACAGATTTTTAAAATAGGGGCAGAATAATCCCCTGATCTGTGCACCGGCTAAAGGGTAGTCTAACCCCTGAGGTCGAAGAAAGATGCCAGGCTTTCTTTAATATGCCTGGTGGGCGGTGACACCCCATCACCAGGCATGGCCAGGTCGTTGGAGCGTGGGGAGACAGACACAGAGACTGCCAAGACAGCAACTGGGGTCAAGTGTCATGGCGTTTGGACTACGGCTAGTCACGTCAAGAGGATGGATCGTATAAGCACAGCAATAAACACGAAGGGATTGGCGAAAATCCAGGAACACCAGACCAACGAGGTTCGAGAGGCTCTTGGTGAAAAAGGGGACACAGCTGTCACCCCAGAACACACAGATTTTTAAAATAGGGGCAGAATAATCCTCTGATCTGTGCACCGGCTAAAGGGTAGTCTAACCCCTGAGGTCGAAGAAAGATGCCAGGCTTTCTTTAATATGCCTGGTGGGCGGTGCCACCCCATCACCAGGGATGGCCAGGTCTTTGGAGCGTGGGCAGACAGACACAGAGACTGCCAAGACAGCAACTGGGGTCAAGTGTCATGGCGTTTGGGCTACGGCTAGTCACGTCAAGAGGATGGATCGTATAAGCACAGCAATAAACACGAAGGGATTGGCGGAAATCCAGGAACACCAGACCAACGAGGTTCGAGAGGCTCTTGGTAAAAAAGGGGACACAGCTGTCACCCCAGAACACACAGATTTTTAAAATAGGGGCAGAATAATCCCCTGATCTGTGCACCGGCTAAAGGGTAGTCTAACCCCTGAGGTCGAAGAAAGAGGCCAGGCTTTCTTTCACATGCCTGGTGGGCGGTGCCACCCCATCACCAGGGATGGCCAGGTCTTCGGAGCGTGGGGAGACAGACACAGAGACTGCCAAGACAGCAACTGTGGTCAAGTGTCATGGCGTTTGGGCTACGGCTAGTCACGTCAAGAGGATGGATCGTATAAGCACAGCAATAAACAGGAAGGGATTGGCGGAAATCCAGGAACACCAAACCAACGAGGTTCGAGAGGCTCTTGGTAAAAAAGGGGACACAGCTGTCACCCCAGAACACACAGATTTTTAAAATAGGGGCAGAATAATCCCCTGATCTGTGCACCGGCTAAAGGGTAGTCTAACCCCTGAGGTCGAAGAAAGAGGCCAGGCTTGCTTTAACATGCCTGGTGGTCGGTGCCACCCCATCACCAGGGATGGCCAGGCCTTTGGAGCGTGGGGAGACAGACACAGAGACTGCCAAGACAGCAACTGGGGTCAAGTGTCATGGCGTTTGGGCTACGGCTAGTCACGTCAAGAGGATGGATCGTACAAGGACAGCAATAAACACGAAGCGATATGCGGAAATCTAGGAACACCAGACCAACGAGGTTCGAGAGGCTCTTGGTAAAAAAGGGGACACAGCTGTCACCCCAGAACACACAGATTTTTAAAATAGGGGCAGAATAATCCCCTGATCTGTGCACCGGCTAAAGGGTAGTCTAACCCTTGAGGTCGAAGAAAGAGGCCAGGCTTTCTTTAACATGCCTGGTGGGCGGTGCCACCCCATCACCAGGGATGGCCAGGCCTTTGGAGCGTGGGGAGACAGACACAGAGAATGCCAAGACAGCAACTTTGGTCAAGTGTCATGGCATTTGGGCTCCGGCTAGTCACGTCAAGAGGATGGATCATATAAGCACAGCAATAAACACAAAGGGATTGGCGGAAATCCAGGAACACCAGACCAACGAGGTTCGAGAGGCTCTTGGTAAAAAAGGGGACACAGCTGTCACCCCAGAACACACAGATTTTTAAAATAGGGGCAGAATAATCCCCTGATCTGTGCACCGGCTAAAGGGTAGTCTAACCCCTGAGGTCGAAGAAAGAGGCCAGGCTTTCTTTAACATGCCTGGTGGGCGGTGCCACCCCATCACCAGGGATGGCCAGGCCTTTGGAGCGTGGGGAGACAGACACAGAGTCTGCCAAGACAGCAACTGGGGTCAAGTGTCATGGCGTTTGGGCTCTGGCTAGTGACGTCAAGAGGATGGATCGTACAAGGCCAGCAATAAACACGAAGGGATTGGCGGAAATCCATGAACACCAGACCAACGAGGTTCGAGAGGCTCTTGATATAAAAGGGGACACAGCTGTCACCCCAGAACACACAGATTTTTAAAATAGGGGCAGAATAATCCCCTGATCTGTGCACCGGCTAAAGGGTAGTCTAACCCCTGAGGTCGAAGAAAGAGGCCAGGCTTTCTTTAACATGCCTGGTGGGCGGTGCCACCCCATCACCAGGGATGGCCAGGCCTTTGGAGTGTGGGGAGACAGACACAGAGACTGCCAAGACAGCAACTGGGGTCAAGTGTCATGGCGTTTGGGCTACGGCTAGTCACGTCAAGAGGATGGATCGTACAAGGCCAGCAATAAACACGAAGGGATTGGCGGAAATCCAGGAACACCAGACCAACAAGGTTCGAGAGGCTCTTGGTATAAAAGGGGACACAGCTGTCACCCCAGAACACACAGATTTTTAAAATAGGGGCAGAATAATCCCCTGATCTGTGCACCGGCTAAAGGGTAGTCTAACCCCTGAGGTCGAAGAAAGAGGCCAGGCTTTCTTTAACATGCCTGGTGGGCGGTGCCACCCCATCACCAGGGATGGCCAGGCCTTTGGAGCATGGGGAGACAGACACAGAGACTGCCAAGACAGCAACTGGGGTCAAGTGTCATGGCGTTTGGGCTACGGCTAGTCACGTCAAGAGGATGGATCGTACAAGGACAGCAATAAACACGAAGCGATATGCGGAAATCCAGGAACACCAGACCAACGAGGTTCGAGAGGCTCTTGGTAAAAAAGGGGACACAGCTGTCAACCCAGAACACACAGATTTTTAAAATAGGGGCAGAATAATCCCCTGATCTGTGCACCGGCTAAAGGGTAGTCTAACCCCTGAGGTCGAAGAAAGAGGCCAGGCTTTCTTTAACATGCCTGGTGGGCGGTGCCACCCCATCACCAGGGATGGCCAGGCCTTTGGAGCGTGGGGAGACAGACACAGAGACTGCCAAGACAGCAACTGGGGTCAAGTGTCATGGCGTTTGGGCTCTGGCTAGTGACGTCAAGAGGATGGATCGTACAAGGACAGCAATAAACACGAAGCGATATGCGGAAATCCAGGAACACCAGACCAACGAGGTTCGAGAGGCTCTTGGTAAAAAAGGGGACACAGCTGTGACCCCAGAACACACAGATTTTTAAAATAGGGGCAGAATAATCCCCTGATCTGTGCACCGGCTAAAGGGTAGTCTAACCCCTGAGGTCGAAGAAAGAGGCCAGGCTTTCTTTAACATGCCTGGTGGGCGTTGCCACCCCATCACCAGGGATGGCCAGGCCTTTGGAGCGTGGGGAGACAGACACAGAGACGGCCAAGACAGCAACTGGGGTCAAGTGTCATGGCGTTTGGGCTCTGGCTAGTGACGTCAAGAGGATGGATCGTACAAGGACAGCAATAAACACGAAGCGATATGCGGAAATCCAGGAACACCAGACCAACGAGGTTCGAGAGGCTCTTGGTAAAAAAGGGGACACAGCTGTCACCCCAGAACACACAGATTTTTAAAATAGGGGCAGAATAATCCCCTGATCTGTGCACCGGCTAAAGGGTAGTCTAACCCCTGAGGTCGAAGAAATATGCCAGGCTTTCTTTAATATGCCTGGTGGGCGGTCCCACCCCATCACCAGGGATGGCCAGGTCTTTGGAGCATGGGGAGACGGACACAGAGACTGCCAAGACAGCAACTGGGGTCAAGTGTCATGGCGTTTGGGCTACGGCTAGTCACGTCAAGAGGATGGATCGTATAAGCACAGAAATATACACGAAGGGATTGGCGGAAATCCAGGAACACCAGACCAACGAGGTTCGAGAGGCTCTTGGTATAAAAGGGGACACAGCTGTCACCCCAGAACACACAGATTTTTAAAATAGGGGCAGAATAATCCCCTGATCTGTGCACCGGCTAAAGGGTAGTCTAACCCCTGAGGTCGAAGAAAGAGGCCAGGCTTTCTTTAACATGCCTGGTGGGCGGTGCCACCCCATCACCAGGGATGGCCAGGCCTTTGGAGCGTGGGGAGACGGACACAGAGACTGCCAAGACAGCAACTGGGGTCAAGTGTCATGGCGTTTGGGCTCTGGCTAGTGACGTCAAGAGGATGGATCGTACAAGGACAGCAATAAACACAAAGCGATATGCGGAAATCCAGGAACACCAGACCAACGAGGTTCGAGAGGCTCTTGGTAAAAAAGGGGACACAGCTGTCACCCCAGAACACACAGATTTTTAAAATAGGGGCAGAATAATCCCCTGATCTGTGCACCGGCTAAAGGGTAGTCTAACCCCTGAGGTCGAAGAAAGAGGCCAGGCTTTCTTTAACATGCCTGGTGGGCGGTGCCACCCCATCACCAGGGATGGCCAGGCCTTTGGAGCGTGGGGAGACAGACACAGAGACTGCCAAGACAGCAACTGGGGTCAAGTGTCATGGCGTTTGGGCTCTGGCTAGTGACGTCAAGAGGATGGATCGTACAAGGACAGCAATAAACACGAAGCGATATGCGGAAATCCAGGAACACCAGACCAACGAGGTTCGAGAGGCTCTTGGTAAAAAAGGGGACACAGCTGTGACCCCAGAACACACAGATTTTTAAAATAGGGGCAGAATAATCCCCTGATCTGTGCACCGGCTAAAGGGTAGTCTAACCCCTGAGGTCGAAGAAAGAGGCCAGGCTTTCTTTAACATGCCTGGTGGGCGGTGCCACCCCATCACCAGGGATGGCCAGGCCTTTGGAGCGTGGGGAGACAGACACAGAGACTGCCAAGACAGCAACTGGGGTCAAGTGTCATGGCGTTTGGGCTCTGGCTAGTGACGTCAAGAGGATGGATCGTACAAGGCCAGCAATAAACACGAAGGGATTGGCGGAAATCCAGGAACACCAGACCAACAAGGTTCGAGAGGCTCTTGGTAAAAAAGGGGACACAGCTGTCACCCCAGAACACACAGATTTTTAAAATAGGGGCAGAATAATCCCCTGATCTGTGCACCGGCTAAAGGGTAGTCTAACCCCTGAGGTCGAAGAAAGAGGCCAGGCTTTCTTTAACATGCCTGGTGGGCGGTGCCACCCCATCACCAGGGATGGCCAGGCCTTTGGAGCGTGGGGAGACGGACACAGAGACTGCCAAGACAGCAACTGGGGTCAAGTGTCATGGCGTTTGGGCTACGGCTAGTGACGTCAAGAGGATGGATCGTACAAGGACAGCAATAAACACAAAGCGATATGCGGAAATCCAGGAACACCAGACCAACGAGGTTCGAGAGGCTCTTGGTAAAAAAGGGGACACAGCTGTCACCCCAGAACACACAGATTTTTAAAATAGGGGCAGAATAATCCCCTGATCTGTGCACCGGCTAAAGGGTAGTCTAACCCCTGAGGTTGAAGAAAGATGCCAGGCTTTCTTTAATATGCCTGGTGGGCGGTGCCACCCCATCACCAGGGATGGCCAGGTCTTTGGAGCGTGGGGAGACGGACACAGAGACTGCCAAGACAGCAACTGGTGTCAAGTGTCATGGCGTTTGGGCTACGGCTAGTCACGTCAAGAGGATGGATTGTATAAGCACAGCAATATACACGAAGGGATTGGCGGAAATCCAGGAACACCAGACCAACGAGGTTCGAGAGGCTCTTGGTATAAAAGGGGACACAGCTGTCACCCCAGAACACACAGATTTTTAAAATAGGGGCAGAATAATCCCCTGATCTGTGCACCGGCTAAAGGGTAGTCTAACCCCTGAGGTCGAAGAAAGAGGCCAGGCTTTCTTTAACATGCCTGGTGGGCGGTGCCACCCCATCACCAGGGATGGCCAGGCCTTTGGAGTGTGGGGAGACAGACACAGAGACTGCCAAGACAGCAACTGGGGTCAAGTGTCATGGCGTTTGGGCTCTGGCTAGTGACGTCAAGAGGATGGATCGTACAAGGCCAGCAATAAACACGAAGGGATTGGCGGAAATCCAGGAACACCAGACCAACAAGGTTCGAGAGGCTCTTGGTATAAAAGGGGACACAGCTGTCACCCCAGAACACACAGATTTTTAAAATAGGGGCAGAATAATCCCCTGATCTGTGCACCGGCTAAAGGGTAGTCTAACCCCTGAGGTCGAAGAAAGAGGCCAGGCTTTCTTTAACATGCCTGGTGGGCGGTGCCACCCCATCACCAGGGATGGCCAGGCCTTTGGAGCGTGGGGAGACAGACACAGAGACTGCCAAGACAGCAACTGGGGTCAAGTGTCATGGCGTTTGGGCTACGGCTAGTCACGTCAAGAGGATGGATCGTACAAGGACAGCAATAAACACGAAGCGATATGCGGAAATCCAGGAACACCAGACCAACGAGGTTCGAGAGGCTCTTGGTAAAAAAGGGGACACAGCTGTCACCCCAGAACACACAGATTTTTAAAATAGGGGCAGAATAATCCCCTGATCTGTGCACCGGCTAAAGGGTAGTCTAACCCCTGAGGTCGAAGAAAGAGGCCAGGCTTTCTTTAACATGCCTGGTGGGCGGTGCCACCCCATCACCAGGGATGGCCAGGCCTTTGGAGCGTGGGGAGACAGACACAGAGACTGCCAAGACAGCAACTGGGGTCAAGTGTCATGGCGTTTGGGCTCTGGCTAGTCACGTCAAGAGGATGGATCGTACAAGGCCAGCAATAAACACGAAGGGATTGGCGGAAATCCAGGAACACCAGACCAACAAGGTTCGAGAGGCTCTTGGTAAAAAAGGGGACACAGCTGTCACCCCAGAACACACAGATTTTTAAAATAGGGGCAGAATAATCCCCTGATCTGTGCACCGGCTAAAGGGTAGTCTAACCCCTGAGGTCGAAGAAAGAGGCCAGGCTTTCTTTAACATGCCTGGTGGGCGGTGCCACCCCATCACCAGGTATGGCCAGGCCTTTGGAGCGTGGGGAGACAGACACAGAGACTGCCAAGACAGCAACTGGGGTCAAGTGTCATGGCGTTTGGGCTCTGGCTAGTGACGTCAAGAGGATGGATCGTACAAGGACAGCAATAAACACGAAGGGATTGGCCGAAATCCAGGAACACCAGACCAACGAGGTTCGAGAGGCTCTTGGTATAAAAGGGGACACAGCTGTCACCCCAGAACACACAGATTTTTAAAATAGGGGCAGAATAATCCCCTGATCTGTGCACCGGCTAAAGGGTAGTCTAACCCCTGAGGTCGAAGAAAGAGGCCAGGCTTTCTTTAACATGCCTGGTGGGCGGTGCCACCCCATCACCAGGGATGGCCAGGCCTTTGGAGCATGGGGAGACAGACACAGAGACTGCCAAGACAGCAACTGGGGTCAAGTGTCATGGCGTTTGGGCTACGGCTAGTCACGTCAAGAGGATGGATCGTACAAGGACAGCAATAAACACGAAGCGATATGCGGAAATCCAGGAACACCAGACCAACGAGGTTCGAGAGGCTCTTGGTAAAAAAGGGGACACAGCTGTCAACCCAGAACACACAGATTTTTAAAATAGGGGCAGAATAATCCCCTGATCTGTGCACCGGCTAAAGGGTAGTCTAACCCCTGAGGTCGAAGAAAGAGGCCAGGCTTTCTTTAACATGCCTGGTGGGCGGTGCCACCCCATCACCAGGGATGGCCAGGCCTTTGGAGCGTGGGGAGACAGACACAGAGACTGCCAAGACAGCAACTGGGGTCAAGTGTCATGGCGTTTGGGCTCTGGCTAGTGACGTCAAGAGGATGGATCGTACAAGGACAGCAATAAACACGAAGCGATATGCGGAAATCCAGGAACACCAGACCAACGAGGTTCGAGAGGCTCTTGGTAAAAAAGGGGACACAGCTGTGACCCCAGAACACACAGATTTTTAAAATAGGGGCAGAATAATCCCCTGATCTGTGCACCGGCTAAAGGGTAGTCTAACCCCTGAGGTCGAAGAAAGAGGCCAGGCTTTCTTTAACATGCCTGGTGGGCGTTGCCACCCCATCACCAGGGATGGCCAGGCCTTTGGAGCGTGGGGAGACAGACACAGAGACGGCCAAGACAGCAACTGGGGTCAAGTGTCATGGCGTTTGGGCTCTGGCTAGTGACGTCAAGAGGATGGATCGTACAAGGACAGCAATAAACACGAAGCGATATGCGGAAATCCAGGAACACCAGACCAACGAGGTTCGAGAGGCTCTTGGTAAAAAAGGGGACACAGCTGTCACCCCAGAACACACAGATTTTTAAAATAGGGGCAGAATAATCCCCTGATCTGTGCACCGGCTAAAGGGTAGTCTAACCCCTGAGGTCGAAGAAATATGCCAGGCTTTCTTTAATATGCCTGGTGGGCGGTCCCACCCCATCACCAGGGATGGCCAGGTCTTTGGAGCGTGGGGAGACGGACACAGAGACTGCCAAGACAGCAACTGGGGTCAAGTGTCATGGCGTTTGGGCTACGGCTAGTCACGTCAAGAGGATGGATCGTATAAGCACAGAAATATACACGAAGGGATTGGCGGAAATCCAGGAACACCAGACCAACGAGGTTCGAGAGGCTCTTGGTATAAAAGGGGACACAGCTGTCACCCCAGAACACACAGATTTTTAAAATAGGGGCAGAATAATCCCCTGATCTGTGCACCGGCTAAAGGGTAGTCTAACCCCTGAGGTCGAAGAAAGAGGCCAGGCTTTCTTTAACATGCCTGGTGGGCGGTGCCACCCCATCACCAGGGATGGCCAGGCCTTTGGAGCGTGGGGAGACGGACACAGAGACTGCCAAGACAGCAACTGGGGTCAAGTGTCATGGCGTTTGGGCTCTGGCTAGTGACGTCAAGAGGATGGATCGTACAAGGACAGCAATAAACACAAAGCGATATGCGGAAATCCAGGAACACCAGACCAACGAGGTTCGAGAGGCTCTTGGTAAAAAAGGGGACACAGCTGTCACCCCAGAACACACAGATTTTTAAAATAGGGGCAGAATAATCCCCTGATCTGTGCACCGGCTAAAGGGTAGTCTAACCCCTGAGGTCGAAGAAAGAGGCCAGGCTTTCTTTAACATGCCTGGTGGGCGGTGCCACCCCATCACCAGGGATGGCCAGGCCTTTGGAGCGTGGGGAGACAGACACAGAGACTGCCAAGACAGCAACTGGGGTCAAGTGTCATGGCGTTTGGGCTCTGGCTAGTGACGTCAAGAGGATGGATCGTACAAGGACAGCAATAAACACGAAGCGATATGCGGAAATCCAGGAACACCAGACCAACGAGGTTCGAGAGGCTCTTGGTAAAAAAGGGGACACAGCTGTGACCCCAGAACACACAGATTTTTAAAATAGGGGCAGAATAATCCCCTGATCTGTGCACCGGCTAAAGGGTAGTCTAACCCCTGAGGTCGAAGAAAGAGGCCAGGCTTTCTTTAACATGCCTGGTGGGCGGTGCCACCCCATCACCAGGGATGGCCAGGCCTTTGGAGCGTGGGGAGACAGACACAGAGACTGCCAAGACAGCAACTGGGGTCAAGTGTCATGGCGTTTGGGCTCTGGCTAGTGACGTCAAGAGGATGGATCGTACAAGGCCAGCAATAAACACGAAGGGATTGGCGGAAATCCAGGAACACCAGACCAACAAGGTTCGAGAGGCTCTTGGTAAAAAAGGGGACACAGCTGTCACCCCAGAACACACAGATTTTTAAAATAGGGGCAGAATAATCCCCTGATCTGTGCACCGGCTAAAGGGTAGTCTAACCCCTGAGGTCGAAGAAAGAGGCCAGGCTTTCTTTAACATGCCTGGTGGGCGGTGCCACCCCATCACCAGGGATGGCCAGGCCTTTGGAGCGTGGGGAGACGGACACAGAGACTGCCAAGACAGCAACTGGGGTCAAGTGTCATGGCGTTTGGGCTACGGCTAGTGACGTCAAGAGGATGGATCGTACAAGGACAGCAATAAACACAAAGCGATATGCGGAAATCCAGGAACACCAGACCAACGAGGTTCGAGAGGCTCTTGGTAAAAAAGGGGACACAGCTGTCACCCCAGAACACACAGATTTTTAAAATAGGGGCAGAATAATCCCCTGATCTGTGCACCGGCTAAAGGGTAGTCTAACCCCTGAGGTTGAAGAAAGATGCCAGGCTTTCTTTAATATGCCTGGTGGGCGGTGCCACCCCATCACCAGGGATGGCCAGGTCTTTGGAGCGTGGGGAGACGGACACAGAGACTGCCAAGACAGCAACTGGTGTCAAGTGTCATGGCGTTTGGGCTACGGCTAGTCACGTCAAGAGGATGGATTGTATAAGCACAGCAATATACACGAAGGGATTGGCGGAAATCCAGGAACACCAGACCAACGAGGTTCGAGAGGCTCTTGGTATAAAAGGGGACACAGCTGTCACCCCAGAACACACAGATTTTTAAAATAGGGGCAGAATAATCCCCTGATCTGTGCACCGGCTAAAGGGTAGTCTAACCCCTGAGGTCGAAGAAAGAGGCCAGGCTTTCTTTAACATGCCTGGTGGGCGGTGCCACCCCATCACCAGGGATGGCCAGGCCTTTGGAGTGTGGGGAGACAGACACAGAGACTGCCAAGACAGCAACTGGGGTCAAGTGTCATGGCGTTTGGGCTCTGGCTAGTGACGTCAAGAGGATGGATCGTACAAGGCCAGCAATAAACACGAAGGGATTGGCGGAAATCCAGGAACACCAGACCAACAAGGTTCGAGAGGCTCTTGGTATAAAAGGGGACACAGCTGTCACCCCAGAACACACAGATTTTTAAAATAGGGGCAGAATAATCCCCTGATCTGTGCACCGGCTAAAGGGTAGTCTAACCCCTGAGGTCGAAGAAAGAGGCCAGGCTTTCTTTAACATGCCTGGTGGGCGGTGCCACCCCATCACCAGGGATGGCCAGGCCTTTGGAGCGTGGGGAGACAGACACAGAGACTGCCAAGACAGCAACTGGGGTCAAGTGTCATGGCGTTTGGGCTACGGCTAGTGACGTGAAGAGGATGGATCGTACAAGGACAGCAATAAACACGAAGCGATATGCGGAAATCCAGGAACACCAGACCAACGAGGTTCGAGAGGCTCTTGGTAAAAAAGGGGACACAGCTGTCACCCCAGAACACACAGATTTTTAAAATAGGGGCAGAATAATCCCCTGATCTGTGCACCGGCTAAAGGGTAGTCTAACCCCTGAGGTCGAAGAAAGAGGCCAGGCTTTCTTTAACATGCCTGGTGGGCGGTGCCACCCCATCACCAGGGATGGCCAGGCCTTTGGAGCGTGGGGAGACAGACACAGAGACTGCCAAGACAGCAACTGGGGTCAAGTGTCATGGCGTTTGGGCTCTGGCTAGTCACGTCAAGAGGATGGATCGTACAAGGCCAGCAATAAACACGAAGGGATTGGCGGAAATCCAGGAACACCAGACCAACAAGGTTCGAGAGGCTCTTGGTAAAAAAGGGGACACAGCTGTCACCCCAGAACACACAGATTTTTAAAATAGGGGCAGAATAATCCCCTGATCTGTGCACCGGCTAAAGGGTAGTCTAACCCCTGAGGTCGAAGAAAGAGGCCAGGCTTTCTTTAACATGCCTGGTGGGCGGTGCCACCCCATCACCAGGTATGGCCAGGCCTTTGGAGCGTGGGGAGACAGACACAGAGACTGCCAAGACAGCAACTGGGGTCAAGTGTCATGGCGTTTGGGCTCTGGCTAGTGACGTCAAGAGGATGGATCGTACAAGGACAGCAATAAACACGAAGGGATTGGCCGAAATCCAGGAACACCAGACCAACGAGGTTCGAGAGGCTCTTGGTATAAAAGGGGACACAGCTGTCACCCCAGAACACACAGATTTTTAAAATAGGGGCAGAATAATCCCCTGATCTGTGCACCGGCTAAAGGGTAGTCTAACCCCTGAGGTCGAAGAAAGAGGCCAGGCTTTCTTTAACATGCCTGGTGGGCGGTGCCACCCCATCACCAGGGATGGCCAGGCCTTTGGAGCGTGGGGAGACAGACACAGAGACTGCCAAGACAGCAACTGGGGTCAAGTGTCATGGCGTTTGGGCTCTGGCTAGTGACGTCAAGAGGATGGATCGTACAAGGACAGCA
This sequence comes from Pelmatolapia mariae, assembly GCF_036321145.2. NCBI lineage: Eukaryota > Metazoa > Chordata > Actinopteri > Cichliformes > Cichlidae > Pelmatolapia > Pelmatolapia mariae. The sequence continues at coordinate 58,158 of NC_086239.1, read as the reverse complement.
ATAAACACGAAGCGATATGCAGAAATCCAGGAACACCAGACCAACAAGGTTCGAGAGGCTCTTGGTGAAAAAGGGGACACAGCTGTCACCCCAGAACACACAGATTTTTAAAATAGGGGCAGAATAATCCCCTGATCTGTGCACCGGCTAAAGGGTAGTCTAACCCCTGAGGTCGAAGAAAGAGGCCAGGCTTTCTTTAACATGCCTGGTGGGCGGTGCCACCCCATCACCAGGGATGGCCAGGCCTTTGGAGCGTGGGGAGACAGACACAGAGACTGCCAAGACAGCAACTGGGGTCAAGTGTCATGGCGTTTGGGCTCTGGCTAGTGACGTCAAGAGGATGGATCGTACAAGGACAGCAATAAACACGAAGCGATATGCAGAAATCCAGGAACACCAGACCAACAAGGTTCGAGAGGCTCTTGGTGAAAAAGGGGACACAGCTGTCACCCCAGAACACACAGATTTTTAAAATAGGGGCAGAATAATCCCCTGATCTGTGCACCGGCTAAAGGGTAGTCTAACCCCTGAGGTCGAAGAAAGAGGCCAGGCTTTCTTTAACATGCCTGGTGGGCGTTGCCACCCCATCACCAGGGATGGCCAGGCCTTTGGAGCGTGGGGAGACAGACACAGAGACTGCCAAGACAGCAACTGGGGTCAAGTGTCATGGTGTTTGGGCTCTGGCTAGTGACGTCAAGAGGATGGATCGTACAAGGACAGCAATAAACACGAAGGGATTGGCGGAAATCCAGGAACACCAGACCAACGAGGATCGAGAGGCTCTTGGTATAAAAGGGGACACAGCTGTCACCCCAGAACACACAGATTTTTAAAATAGGGGCAGAATAATCCCCTGATCTGTGCACCGGCTAAAGGGTAGTCTAACCCCTGAGGTCGAAGAAAGAGGCCAGGCTTTCTTTAACATGCCTGGTGGGCGGTGCCACCCCATCACCAGGGATGGCCAGGCCTTTGGAGCGTGGGGAGACAGACACAGAGACTGCCAAGACAGCGACTGGGGTCAAGTGTCATGGCGTTTGGGCTACGGCTAGTCACGTCAAGAGGATGGATCGTACAGGGACAGCAATAAACACGAAGCGATATGCGGAAATCCAGGAACACCAGACCAACGAGGTTCGAGAGGCTCTTGGTAAAAAAGGGGACACAGCTGTCACCCCAGAACACACAGATTTTTAAAATAGGGGCAGAATAATCCCCTGATCTGTGCACCGGCTAAAGGGTAGTCTAACCCCTGAGGTCGAAGAAAGATGCCAGGCTTTCTTTAATATGCCTGGTGGGCGGTGCCACCCCATCACCAGGGATGGCCAGGTCTTTGGAGCGTGGGGAGACGGACACAGAGACTGCCAAGACAGCAACTGGGGTCAAGTGTCATGGCGTTTGGGCTACGGCTAGTCACGTCAAGAGGATGGATCGTATAAGCACAGCAATATACACGAAGGGATTGGCGGAAATCCAGGAACACCAGACCAACAAGGTTCGAGAGGCTCTTGGTGAAAAAGGGTACACAGCTGTCACCCCAGAACACACAGATTTTTAAAATAGGGGCAGAATAATCCCCTGATCTGTGCACCGGCTAAAGGGTAGTCTAACCCCTGAGGTCGATGAAAGAGGCCAGGCTTTCTTTAACATGCCTGGTGGGCGGTGCCACCCCATCACCAGGGATGGCCAGGCCTTTGGAGCGTGGGGAGACAGACACAGAGACTGCCAAGACAGCAACTGGGGTCAAGTGTCATGGCGTTTGGGCTACGGCTAGTCACGTGAAGAGGATGGATCGTACAAGGACAGCAATAAACACGAAGCGATATGCGGAAATCCAGGAACACCAGACCAACGAGGTTCGAGAGGCTCTTGGTAAAAAAGGGGACACAGCTGTCACCCCAGAACACACAGATTTTTAAAATAGGGGCAGAATAATCCCCTGATCTGTGCACCGGCTAAAGGGTAGTCTAACCCCTGAGGTCGAAGAAAGAGGCCAGGCTTTCTTTAACATGCCTGGTGGGCGGTGCCACCCCATCACCAGGGATGGCCAGGCCTTTGGAGCGTGGGGAGACAGACACAGAGACTGCCAAGACAGCAACTGGGGTCAAGTGTCATGGCGTTTGGGCTCTGGCTAGTGACGTCAAGAGGATGGATCGTACAAGGCCAGCAATAAACACGAAGGGATTGGCGGAAATCCAGGAACACCAGACCAACAAGGTTCGAGAGGCTCTTGGTAAAAAAGGGGACACAGCTGTCACCCCAGAACACACAGATTTTCAAAATAGGGGCAGAATAATCCCCTGATCTGTGCACCGGCTAAAGGGTAGTCTAACCCCTGAGGTCGAAGAAAGAGGCCAGGCTTTCTTTAACATGCCTGGTGGGCGGTGCCACCCCATCACCAGGGATGGCCAGGCCTTTGGAGCGTGGGGAGACAGACACAGAGACTGCCAAGACAGCAACTGGGGTCAAGTGTCATGGCGTTTGGGCTCTGGCTAGTGACGTCAAGAGGATGGATCGTACAAGGACAGCAATAAACACGAAGGGATTGGCGGAAATCCAGGAACACCAGACCAACGAGGTTCGAGAGGCTCTTGGTATAAAAGGGGACACAGCTGTCACCCCAGAACACACAGATTTTTAAAATAGGGGCAGAATAATCCCCTGATCTGTGCACCGGCTAAAGGGTAGTCTAACCCCTGAGGTCGAAGAAAGAGGCCAGGCTTTCTTTAACATGCCTGGTGGGCGGTGCCACCCCATCACCAGGGATGGCCAGGCCTTTGGAGCGTGGGGAGACAGACACAGAGACTGCCAAGACAGCAACTGGGGTCAAGTGTCATGGCGTTTGGGCTCTGGCTAGTGACGTCAAGAGGATGGATCGTACAAGGCCAGCAATAAACACGAAGCGATATGCAGAAATCCAGGAACACCAGACCAACAAGGTTCGAGAGGCTCTTGGTGAAAAAGGGGACACAGCTGTCACCCCAGAACAGACAGATTTTTAAAATAGGGGCAGAATAATCCCCTGATCTGTGCACCGGCTAAAGGGTAGTCTAACCCCTGAGGTCGAAGAAAGAGGCCAGGCTTTCTTTAACATGCCTGGTGGGCGGTGCCACCCCATCACCAGGGATGGCCAGGCCTTTGGAGCGTGGGGAGACAGACACAGAGACTGCCAAGACAGCAACTGGGGTCAAGTGTCATGGCGTTTGGGCTCTGGCTAGTGACGTCAAGAGGATGGATCGTACAAGGACAGCAATAAACACGAAGCGATATGCAGAAATCCAGGAACACCAGACCAACAAGGTTCGAGAGGCTCTTGGTGAAAAAGGGGACACAGCTGTCACCCCAGAACACACAGATTTTTAAAATAGGGGCAGAATAATCCCCTGATCTGTGCACCGGCTAAAGGGTAGTCTAACCCCTGAGGTCGAAGAAAGAGGCCAGGCTTTCTTTAACATGCCTGGTGGGCGGTGCCACCCCATCACCAGGGATGGCCAGGCCTTTGGAGCGTGGGGAGACAGACACAGAGACTGCCAAGACAGCAACTGGTGTCAAGTGTCATGGCGTTTGGGCTACGGCTAGTCACGTCAAGAGGATGGATTGTATAAGCACAGCAATATACACGAAGGGATTGGCGGAAATCCAGGAACACCAGACCAACGAGGTTCGAGAGGCTCTTGGTATAAAAGGGGACACAGCTGTCACCCCAGAACACACAGATTTTTAAAATAGGGGCAGAATAATCCCCTGATCTGTGCACCGGCTAAAGGGTAGTCTAACCCCTGAGGTCGAAGAAAGAGGCCAGGCTTTCTTTAACATGCCTGGTGGGCGGTGCCACCCCATCACCAGGGATGGCCAGGCCTTTGGAGTGTGGGGAGACAGACACAGAGACTGCCAAGACAGCAACTGGGGTCAAGTGTCATGGCGTTTGGGCTCTGGCTAGTGACGTCAAGAGGATGGATCGTACAAGGCCAGCAATAAACACGAAGGGATTGGCGGAAATCCAGGAACACCAGACCAACAAGGTTCGAGAGGCTCTTGGTATAAAAGGGGACACAGCTGTCACCCCAGAACACACAGATTTTTAAAATAGGGGCAGAATAATCCCCTGATCTGTGCACCGGCTAAAGGGTAGTCTAACCCCTGAGGTCGAAGAAAGAGGCCAGGCTTTCTTTAACATGCCTGGTGGGCGGTGCCACCCCATCACCAGGGATGGCCAGGCCTTTGGAGCGTGGGGAGACAGACACAGAGACTGCCAAGACAGCAACTGGGGTCAAGTGTCATGGCGTTTGGGCTCTGGCTAGTCACGTCAAGAGGATGGATCGTACAAGGCCAGCAATAAACACGAAGGGATTGGCGGAAATCCAGGAACACCAGACCAACAAGGTTCGAGAGGCTCTTGGTAAAAAAGGGGACACAGCTGTCACCCCAGAACACACAGATTTTTAAAATAGGGGCAGAATAATCCCCTGATCTGTGCACCGGCTAAAGGGTAGTCTAACCCCTGAGGTCGAAGAAAGAGGCCAGGCTTTCTTTAACATGCCTGGTGGGCGGTGCCACCCCATCACCAGGTATGGCCAGGCCTTTGGAGCGTGGGGAGACAGACACAGAGACTGCCAAGACAGCAACTGGGGTCAAGTGTCATGGCGTTTGGGCTCTGGCTAGTGACGTCAAGAGGATGGATCGTACAAGGACAGCAATAAACACGAAGGGATTGGCCGAAATCCAGGAACACCAGACCAACGAGGTTCGAGAGGCTCTTGGTATAAAAGGGGACACAGCTGTCACCCCAGAACACACAGATTTTTAAAATAGGGGCAGAATAATCCCCTGATCTGTGCACCGGCTAAAGGGTAGTCTAACCCCTGAGGTCGAAGAAAGAGGCCAGGCTTTCTTTAACATGCCTGGTGGGCGGTGCCACCCCATCACCAGGGATGGCCAGGCCTTTGGAGCGTGGGGAGACAGACACAGAGACTGCCAAGACAGCAACTGGGGTCAAGTGTCATGGCGTTTGGGCTCTGGCTAGTGACGTCAAGAGGATGGATCGTACAAGGACAGCAATAAACACGAAGCGATATGCAGAAATCCAGGAACACCAGACCAACAAGGTTCGAGAGGCTCTTGGTGAAAAAGGGGACACAGCTGTCACCCCAGAACACACAGATTTTTAAAATAGGGGCAGAATAATCCCCTGATCTGTGCACCGGCTAAAGGGTAGTCTAACCCCTGAGGTCGAAGAAAGAGGCCAGGCTTTCTTTAACATGCCTGGTGGGCGGTGCCACCCCATCACCAGGGATGGCCAGGCCTTTGGAGCGTGGGGAGACAGACACAGAGACTGCCAAGACAGCAACTGGGGTCAAGTGTCATGGCGTTTGGGCTCTGGCTAGTGACGTCAAGAGGATGGATCGTACAAGGACAGCAATAAACACGAAGCGATATGCAGAAATCCAGGAACACCAGACCAACAAGGTTCGAGAGGCTCTTGGTGAAAAAGGGGACACAGCTGTCACCCCAGAACACACAGATTTTTAAAATAGGGGCAGAATAATCCCCTGATCTGTGCACCGGCTAAAGGGTAGTCTAACCCCTGAGGTCGAAGAAAGAGGCCAGGCTTTCTTTAACATGCCTGGTGGGCGTTGCCACCCCATCACCAGGGATGGCCAGGCCTTTGGAGCGTGGGGAGACAGACACAGAGACTGCCAAGACAGCAACTGGGGTCAAGTGTCATGGTGTTTGGGCTCTGGCTAGTGACGTCAAGAGGATGGATCGTACAAGGACAGCAATAAACACGAAGGGATTGGCGGAAATCCAGGAACACCAGACCAACGAGGATCGAGAGGCTCTTGGTATAAAAGGGGACACAGCTGTCACCCCAGAACACACAGATTTTTAAAATAGGGGCAGAATAATCCCCTGATCTGTGCACCGGCTAAAGGGTAGTCTAACCCCTGAGGTCGAAGAAAGAGGCCAGGCTTTCTTTAACATGCCTGGTGGGCGGTGCCACCCCATCACCAGGGATGGCCAGGCCTTTGGAGCGTGGGGAGACAGACACAGAGACTGCCAAGACAGCGACTGGGGTCAAGTGTCATGGCGTTTGGGCTACGGCTAGTCACGTCAAGAGGATGGATCGTACAGGGACAGCAATAAACACGAAGCGATATGCGGAAATCCAGGAACACCAGACCAACGAGGTTCGAGAGGCTCTTGGTAAAAAAGGGGACACAGCTGTCACCCCAGAACACACAGCTTTTTAAAATAGGGGCAGAATAATCCCCTGATCTGTGCACCGGCTAAAGGGTAGTCTAACCCCTGAGGTCGAAGAAAGATGCCAGGCTTTCTTTAATATGCCTGGTGGGCGGTGCCACCCCATCACCAGGGATGGCCAGGTCTTTGGAGCGTGGGGAGACGGACACAGAGACTGCCAAGACAGCAACTGGGGTCAAGTGTCATGGCGTTTGGGCTACGGCTAGTCACGTCAAGAGGATGGATCGTATAAGCACAGCAATATACACGAAGGGATTGGCGGAAATCCAGGAACACCAGACCAACAAGGTTCGAGAGGCTCTTGGTGAAAAAGGGTACACAGCTGTCACCCCAGAACACACAGATTTTTAAAATAGGGGCAGAATAATCCCCTGATCTGTGCACCGGCTAAAGGGTAGTCTAACCCCTGAGGTCGATGAAAGAGGCCAGGCTTTCTTTAACATGCCTGGTGGGCGGTGCCACCCCATCACCAGGGATGGCCAGGCCTTTGGAGCGTGGGGAGACAGACACAGAGACTGCCAAGACAGCAACTGGGGTCAAGTGTCATGGCGTTTGGGCTACGGCTAGTCACGTGAAGAGGATGGATCGTACAAGGACAGCAATAAACACGAAGCGATATGCGGAAATCCAGGAACACCAGACCAACGAGGTTCGAGAGGCTCTTGGTAAAAAAGGGGACACAGCTGTCACCCCAGAACACACAGATTTTTAAAATAGGGGCAGAATAATCCCCTGATCTGTGCACCGGCTAAAGGGTAGTCTAACCCCTGAGGTCGAAGAAAGAGGCCAGGCTTTCTTTAACATGCCTGGTGGGCGGTGCCACCCCATCACCAGGGATGGCCAGGCCTTTGGAGCGTGGGGAGACAGACACAGAGACTGCCAAGACAGCAACTGGGGTCAAGTGTCATGGCGTTTGGGCTCTGGCTAGTGACGTCAAGAGGATGGATCGTACAAGGCCAGCAATAAACACGAAGGGATTGGCGGAAATCCAGGAACACCAGACCAACAAGGTTCGAGAGGCTCTTGGTAAAAAAGGGGACACAGCTGTGACCCCAGAACACACAGATTTTCAAAATAGGGGCAGAATAATCCCCTGATCTGTGCACCGGCTAAAGGGTAGTCTAACCCCTGAGGTCGAAGAAAGAGGCCAGGCTTTCTTTAACATGCCTGGTGGGCGGTGCCACCCCATCACCAGGGATGGCCAGGCCTTTGGAGCGTGGGGAGACAGACACAGAGACTGCCAAGACAGCAACTGGGGTCAAGTGTCATGGCGTTTGGGCTCTGGCTAGTGACGTCAAGAGGATGGATCGTACAAGGACAGCAATAAACACGAAGGGATTGGCGGAAATCCAGGAACACCAGACCAACGAGGTTCGAGAGGCTCTTGGTATAAAAGGGGACACAGCTGTCACCCCAGAACACACAGATTTTTAAAATAGGGGCAGAATAATCCCCTGATCTGTGCACCGGCTAAAGGGTAGTCTAACCCCTGAGGTCGAAGAAAGAGGCCAGGCTTTCTTTAACATGCCTGGTGGGCGGTGCCACCCCATCACCAGGGATGGCCAGGCCTTTGGAGCGTGGGGAGACAGACACAGAGACTGCCAAGACAGCAACTGGGGTCAAGTGTCATGGCGTTTGGGCTCTGGCTAGTGACGTCAAGAGGATGGATCGTACAAGGCCAGCAATAAACACGAAGCGATATGCAGAAATCCAGGAACACCAGACCAACAAGGTTCGAGAGGCTCTTGGTGAAAAAGGGGACACAGCTGTCACCCCAGAACAGACAGATTTTTAAAATAGGGGCAGAATAATCCCCTGATCTGTGCACCGGCTAAAGGGTAGTCTAACCCCTGAGGTCGAAGAAAGAGGCCAGGCTTTCTTTAACATGCCTGGTGGGCGGTGCCACCCCATCACCAGGGATGGCCAGGCCTTTGGAGCGTGGGGAGACAGACACAGAGACTGCCAAGACAGCAACTGGGGTCAAGTGTCATGGCGTTTGGGCTCTGGCTAGTGACGTCAAGAGGATGGATCGTACAAGGACAGCAATAAACACGAAGCGATATGCAGAAATCCAGGAACACCAGACCAACAAGGTTCGAGAGGCTCTTGGTGAAAAAGGGGACACAGCTGTCACCCCAGAACACACAGATTTTTAAAATAGGGGCAGAATAATCCCCTGATCTGTGCACCGGCTAAAGGGTAGTCTAACCCCTGAGGTCGAAGAAAGAGGCCAGGCTTTCTTTAACATGCCTGGTGGGCGGTGCCACCCCATCACCAGGGATGGCCAGGCCTTTGGAGCGTGGGGAGACAGACACAGAGACTGCCAAGACAGCAACTGGGGTCAAGTGTCATGGTGTTTGGGCTCTGGCTAGTGACGTCAAGAGGATGGATCGTACAAGGACAGCAATAAACACGAAGGGATTGGCGGAAATCCAGGAACACCAGACCAACGACGATCGAGAGGCTCTTGGTATAAAAGGGGACACAGCTGTCACCCCAGAACACACAGATTTTTAAAATAGGGGCAGAATAATCCCCTGATCTGTGCACCGGCTAAAGGGTAGTCTAACCCCTGAGGTCGAAGAAAGAGGCCAGGCTTTCTTTAACATGCCTGGTGGGCGGTGCCACCCCATCACCAGGGATGGCCAGGCCTTTGGAGCGTGGGGAGACAGACACAGAGACTGCCAAGACAGCGACTGGGGTCAAGTGTCATGGCGTTTGGGCTACGGCTATTCACGTGAAGAGGATGGATCGTACAGGGACAGCAATAAACACGAAGCGATATGCGGAAATCCAGGAACACCAGACCAACGAGGTTCGAGAGGCTCTTGGTAAAAAAGGGGACACAGCTGTCACCCCAGAACACACAGATTTTTAAAATAGGGGCAGAATAATCCCCTGATCTGTGCACCGGCTAAAGGGTAGTCTAACCCCTGAGGTCGAAGAAAGATGCCAGGCTTTCTTTAATATGCCTGGTGGGCGGTGCCACCCCATCACCAGGGATGGCCAGGTCTTTGGAGCGTGGGGAGACGGACACAGAGACTGCCAAGACAGCAACTGGGGTCAAGTGTCATGGCGTTTGGGCTACGGCTAGTCACGTCAAGAGGATGGATCGTATAAGCACAGCAATATACACGAAGGGATTGGCGGAAATCCAGGAACACCAGACCAACAAGGTTCGAGAGGCTCTTGGTGAAAAAGGGGACACAGCTGTCACCCCAGAACACACAGATTTTTAAAATAGGGGCAGAATAATCCCCTGATCTGTGCACCGGCTAAAGGGTAGTCTAACCCCTGAGGTCGAAGAAAGAGGCCAGGCTTTCTTTAACATGCCTGGTGGGCGGTGCCACCCCATCACCAGGGATGGCCAGGCCTTTGGAGCGTGGGGAGACAGACACAGAGACTGCCAAGACAGCAACTGGGGTCAAGTGTCATGGCGTTTGGGCTACGGCTAGTCACGTCAAGAGGATGGATCGTATAAGCACAGCAATATACACGAAGGGATTGGCGGAAATCCAGGAACACCAGACCAACAAGGTTCGAGAGGCTCTTGGTGAAAAAGGGGACACAGCTGTCACCCCAGAACACACAGATTTTTAAAATAGGGGCAGAATAATCCCCTGATCTGTGCACTGGCTAAAGGGTAGTCTAACCCCTGAGGTCGAAGAAAGAGGCCAGGCTTTCTTTAACATGCCTGGTGGGCGGTGCCACCCCATCACCAGGGATGGCCAGGCCTTTGGAGCGTGGGGAGACAGACACAGAGACTGCCAAGACAGCAACTGGGGTCAAGTGTCATGGCGTTTGGGCTCTGGCTAGTGACGTCAAGAGGATGGATCGTACAAGGACAGCAATAAACACGAAGGGATTGGCGGAAATCCAGGAACACCAGACCAACGAGGATCGAGAGGCTCTTGGTATAAAAGGGGACACAGCTGTCACCCCAGAACACACAGATTTTTAAAATAGGGGCAGAATAATCCCCTGATCTGTGCACCGGCTAAAGGGTAGTCTAACCCCTGAGGTCGAAGAAAGAGGCCAGGCTTTCTTTAACATGCCTGGTGGGCAGTGCCACCCCATCACCAGGGATGGCCAGGCCTTTGGAGCGTGGGGAGACAGACACAGAGACTGCCAAGACAGCGACTGGGGTCAAGTGTCATGGCGTTTGGGCTACGGCTAGTCACGTCAAGAGGATGGATCGTACAGGGACAGCAATAAACACGAAGCGATATGCGGAAATCCAGGAACACCAGACCAACGAGGTTCGAGAGGCTCTTGGTAAAAAAGGGGACACAGCTGTCACCCCAGAACACACAGCTTTTTAAAATAGGGGCAGAATAATCCCCTGATCTGTGCACCGGCTAAAGGGTAGTCTAACCCCTGAGGTCGAAGAAAGATGCCAGGCTTTCTTTAATATGCCTGGTGGGCGGTGCCACCCCATCACCAGGGATGGCCAGGTCTTTGGAGCGTGGGGAGACGGACACAGAGACTGCCAAGACAGCAACTGGGGTCAAGTGTCATGGCGTTTGGGCTACGGCTAGTCACGTCAAGAGGATGGATCGTATAAGCACAGCAATATACACGAAGGGATTGGCGGAAATCCAGGAACACCAGACCAACAAGGTTCGAGAGGCTCTTGGTGAAAAAGGGGACACAGCTGTCACCCCAGAACACACAGATTTTTAAAATAGGGGCAGAATAATCCCCTGATCTGTGCACCGGCTAAAGGGTAGTCTAACCCCTGAGGTCGAAGAAAGAGGCCAGGCTTTCTTTAACATGCCTGGTGGGCGGTGCCACCCCATCACCAGGGATGGCCAGGCCTTTGGAGCGTGGGGAGACAGACACAGAGACTGCCAAGACAGCAACTGGGGTCAAGTGTCATGGCGTTTGGGCTACGGCTAGTCACGTCAAGAGGATGGATCGTATAAGCACAGCAATATACACGAAGGGATTGGCGGAAATCCAGGAACACCAGACCAACAAGGTTCGAGAGGCTCTTGGTGAAAAAGGGGACACAGCTGTCACCCCAGAACACACAGATTTTTAAAATAGGGGCAGAATAATCCCCTGATCTGTGCACCGGCTAAAGGGTAGTCTAACCCCTGAGGTCGAAGAAAGAGGCCAGGCTTTCTTTAACATGCCTGGTGGGCGGTGCCACCCCATCACCAGGGATGGCCAGGCCTTTGGAGCGTGGGGAGACAGACACAGAGACTGCCAAGACAGCAACTGGGGTCAAGTGTCATGGCGTTTGGGCTCTGGCTAGTGACGTCAAGAGGATGGATCGTACAAGGACAGCAATAAACACGAAGGGATTGGCGGAAATCCAGGAACACCAGACCAACGAGGATCGAGAGGCTCTTGGTATAAAAGGGGACACAGCTGTCACCCCAGAACACACAGATTTTTAAAATAGGGGCAGAATAATCCCCTGATCTGTGCACCGGCTAAAGGGTAGTCTAACCCCTGAGGTCGAAGAAAGAGGCCAGGCTTTCTTTAACATGCCTGGTGGGCGGTGCCACCCCATCACCAGGGATGGCCAGGCCTTTGGAGCGTGGGGAGACAGACACAGAGACTGCCAAGACAGCGACTGGGGTCAAGTGTCATGGCGTTTGGGCTACGGCTAGTCACGTCAAGAGGATGGATCGTACAGGGACAGCAATAAACACGAAGCGATATGCGGAAATCCAGGAACACCAGACCAACGAGGTTCGAGAGGCTCTTGGTAAAAAAGGGGACACAGCTGTCAGCCCCGAGAACACACAGATTTTTAAAATAGGGGCAGAATAATCCCCTGATCTGTGCACCGGCTAAAGGGTAGTCTAACCCCTGAGGTCGAAGAAAGATGCCAGGCTTTCTTTAATATGCCTGGTGGGCGGTGCCACCCCATCACCAGGGATGGCCAGGTCTTTGGAGCGTGGGGAGACGGACACAGAGACTGCCAAGACAGCAACTGGGGTCAAGTGTCATGGCGTTTGGGCTACGGCTAGTCACGTCAAGAGGATGGATCGTATAAGCACAGCAATATACACGAAGGGATTGGCGGAAATCCAGGAACACCAGACCAACAAGGTTCGAGAGGCTCTTGGTGAAAAAGGGGACACAGCTGTCACCCCAGAACACACAGATTTTTAAAATAGGGGCAGAATAATCCCCTGATCTGTGCACCGGCTAAAGGGTAGTCTAACCCCTGAGGTCGAAGAAAGAGGCCAGGCTTTCTTTAACATGCCTGGTGGGCGGTGCCACCCCATCACCAGGGATGGCCAGGCCTTTGGAGCGTGGGGAGACAGACACAGAGACTGCCAAGACAGCAACTGGGGTCAAGTGTCATGGCGTTTGGGCTCTGGCTAGTGACGTCAAGAGGATGGATCGTACAAGGCCAGCAATAAACACGAAGGGATTGGCGGAAATCCAGGAACACCAGACCAACAAGGTTCGAGAGGCTCTTGGTATAAAAGGGGACACAGCTGTCACACCAGAACACACAGATTTTTAAAATAGGGGCAGAATAATCCCATGATCTGTGCACTGGCTAAAGGGTAGTCTAACCCCTGAGGTCGAAGAAAGAGGCCAGGCTTTCTTTAACATGCCTGGTGGGCGGTGCCACCCCATCACCAGGGATGGCCAGGCCTTTGGAGCGTGGGGAGACAGACACAGAGACTGCCAAGACAGCAACTGGGGTCAAGTGTCATGGCGTTTGGGCTACGGCTAGTCACGTGAAGAGGATGGATCGTACAAGGACAGCAATAAACACGAAGCGATATGCGGAAATCCAGGAACACCAGACCAACGAGGTTCGAGAGGCTCTTGGTAAAAAAGGGTACACAGCTGTCACCCCAGAACACACAGATTTTTAAAATAGGGGCAGAATAATCCCCTGATCTGTGCACCGGCTAAAGGGTAGTCTAACCCCTGAGGTCGAAGAAAGAGGCCAGGCTTTCTTTAACATGCCTGGTGGGCGGTGCCACCCCATCACCAGGGATGGCCAGGCCTTTGGAGCGTGGGGAGACAGACACAGAGACTGCCAAGACAGCAACTGGGGTCAAGTGTCATGGCGTTTGGGCTCTGGCTAGTGACGTCAAGAGGATGGATCGTACAAGGACAGCAATAAACACGAAGCGATATGCGGAAATCCAGGAACACCAGACCAACGAGGTTCGAGAGGCTCTTGGTATAAAAGGGGACACAGCTGTCACCCCAGAACACACAGATTTTTAAAATAGGGGCAGAATAATCCCCTGATCTGTGCACCGGCTAAAGGGTAGTCTAACCCCTGAGGTCGAAGAAAGAGGCCAGGCTTTCTTTAACATGCCTGGTGGGCGGTGCCACCCCATCACCAGGGATGGCCAGGCCTTTGGAGCGTGGGGAGACAGACACAGAGACTGCCAAGACAGCAACTGGGGTCAAGTGTCATGGCGTTTGGGCTCTGGCTAGTGACGTCAAGAGAATGGGTCGTACAAGGACAGCAATAAACACGAAGGGATTGGCGGAAATCCAGGAACACCAGACCAACGAGGTTCGAGAGGCTCTTGGTATAAAAGGGGACACAGCTGTCACCCCAGAACACACAGATTTTTAAAATAGGGGCAGAATAATCCCCTGATCTGTGCACCGGCTAAAGGGTAGTCTAACCCCTGAGGTCGAAGAAAGAGGCCAGGCTTTCTTTAACATGCCTGGTGGGCGGTGCCACCCCATCACCAGGGATGGCCAGGCCTTTGGAGCGTGGGGAGACAGACACAGAGACTGCCAAGACAGCGACTGGGGTCAAGTGTCATGGCGTTTGGGCTACGGCTAGTCACGTCAAGAGGATGGATCGTACAGGGACAGCAATAAACACGAAGCGATATGCGGAAATCCAGGAACACCAGACCAACGAGGTTCGAGAGGCTCTTGGTAAAAAAGGGGACACAGCTGTCACCCCAGAACACACAGATTTTTAAAATAGGGGCAGAATAATCCCCTGATCTGTGCACCGGCTAAAGGGTAGTCTAACCCCTGAGGTCGAAGAAAGAGGCCAGGCTTTCTTTAACATGCCTGGTGGGCGGTGCCACCCCATCACCAGGTATGGCCAGGCCTTTGGAGCGTGGGGAGACAGACACAGAGACTGCCAAGACAGCAACTGGGGTCAAGTGTCATGGCGTTTGGGCTCTGGCTAGTGACGTCAAGAGGATGGATCGTACAAGGACAGCAATAAACACGAAGGGATTGGTCGAAATCCAGGAACACCAGACCAACGAGGTTCGAGAGGCTCTTGGTATAAAAGGGGACACAGCTGTCACCCCAGAACACACAGATTTTTAAAATAGGGGCAGAATAATCCCCTGATCTGTGCACCGGCTAAAGGGTAGTCTAACCCCTGAGGTCGAAGAAAGAGGCCAGGCTTTCTTTAACATGCCTGGTGGGCGGTGCCACCCCATCACCAGGGATGGCCAGGCCTTTGGAGCGTGGGGAGACAGACACAGAGACTGCCAAGACAGCAACTGGGGTCAAGTGTCATGGCGTTTGGGCTCTGGCTAGTGACGTCAAGAGGATGGATCGTACAAGGACAGCAATAAACACGAAGCGATATGCAGAAATCCAGGAACACCAGACCAACAAGGTTCGAGAGGCTCTTGGTGAAAAAGGGGACACAGCTGTCACCCCAGAACACACAGATTTTTAAAATAGGGGCAGAATAATCCCCTGATCTGTGCACCGGCTAAAGGGTAGTCTAACCCCTGAGGTCGAAGAAAGAGGCCAGGCTTTCTTTAACATGCCTGGTGGGCGGTGCCACCCCATCACCAGGGATGGCCAGGCCTTTGGAGCGTGGGGAGACAGACACAGAGACTGCCAAGACAGCAACTGGGGTCAAGTGTCATGGCGTTTGGGCTCTGGCTAGTGACGTCAAGAGGATGGATCGTACAAGGACAGCAATAAACACGAAGCGATATGCAGAAATCCAGGAACACCAGACCAACAAGGTTCGAGAGGCTCTTGGTGAAAAAGGGGACACAGCTGTCACCCCAGAACACACAGATTTTTAAAATAGGGGCAGAATAATCCCCTGATCTGTGCACCGGCTAAAGGGTAGTCTAACCCCTGAGGTCGAAGAAAGAGGCCAGGCTTTCTTTAACATGCCTGGTGGGCGTTGCCACCCCATCACCAGGGATGGCCAGGCCTTTGGAGCGTGGGGAGACAGACACAGAGACTGCCAAGACAGCAACTGGGGTCAAGTGTCATGGTGTTTGGGCTCTGGCTAGTGACGTCAAGAGGATGGATCGTACAAGGACAGCAATAAACACGAAGGGATTGGCGGAAATCCAGGAACACCAGACCAACGAGGATCGAGAGGCTCTTGGTATAAAAGGGGACACAGCTGTCACCCCAGAACACACAGATTTTTAAAATAGGGGCAGAATAATCCCCTGATCTGTGCACCGGCTAAAGGGTAGTCTAACCCCTGAGGTCGAAGAAAGAGGCCAGGCTTTCTTTAACATGCCTGGTGGGCGGTGCCACCCCATCACCAGGGATGGCCAGGCCTTTGGAGCGTGGGGAGACAGACACAGAGACTGCCAAGACAGCGACTGGGGTCAAGTGTCATGGCGTTTGGGCTACGGCTAGTCACGTCAAGAGGATGGATCGTACAGGGACAGCAATAAACACGAAGCGATATGCGGAAATCCAGGAACACCAGACCAACGAGGTTCGAGAGGCTCTTGGTAAAAAAGGGGACACAGCTGTCACCCCAGAACACACAGCTTTTTAAAATAGGGGCAGAATAATCCCCTGATCTGTGCACCGGCTAAAGGGTAGTCTAACCCCTGAGGTCGAAGAAAGATGCCAGGCTTTCTTTAATATGCCTGGTGGGCGGTGCCACCCCATCACCAGGGATGGCCAGGTCTTTGGAGCGTGGGGAGACGGACACAGAGACTGCCAAGACAGCAACTGGGGTCAAGTGTCATGGCGTTTGGGCTACGGCTAGTCACGTCAAGAGGATGGATCGTATAAGCACAGCAATATACACGAAGGGATTGGCGGAAATCCAGGAACACCAGACCAACAAGGTTCGAGAGGCTCTTGGTGAAAAAGGGTACACAGCTGTCACCCCAGAACACACAGATTTTTAAAATAGGGGCAGAATAATCCCCTGATCTGTGCACCGGCTAAAGGGTAGTCTAACCCCTGAGGTCGATGAAAGAGGCCAGGCTTTCTTTAACATGCCTGGTGGGCGGTGCCACCCCATCACCAGGGATGGCCAGGCCTTTGGAGCGTGGGGAGACAGACACAGAGACTGCCAAGACAGCAACTGGGGTCAAGTGTCATGGCGTTTGGGCTACGGCTAGTCACGTGAAGAGGATGGATCGTACAAGGACAGCAATAAACACGAAGCGATATGCGGAAATCCAGGAACACCAGACCAACGAGGTTCGAGAGGCTCTTGGTAAAAAAGGGGACACAGCTGTCACCCCAGAACACACAGATTTTTAAAATAGGGGCAGAATAATCCCCTGATCTGTGCACCGGCTAAAGGGTAGTCTAACCCCTGAGGTCGAAGAAAGAGGCCAGGCTTTCTTTAACATGCCTGGTGGGCGGTGCCACCCCATCACCAGGGATGGCCAGGCCTTTGGAGCGTGGGGAGACAGACACAGAGACTGCCAAGACAGCAACTGGGGTCAAGTGTCATGGCGTTTGGGCTCTGGCTAGTGACGTCAAGAGGATGGATCGTACAAGGCCAGCAATAAACACGAAGGGATTGGCGGAAATCCAGGAACACCAGACCAACAAGGTTCGAGAGGCTCTTGGTAAAAAAGGGGACACAGCTGTGACCCCAGAACACACAGATTTTCAAAATAGGGGCAGAATAATCCCCTGATCTGTGCACCGGCTAAAGGGTAGTCTAACCCCTGAGGTCGAAGAAAGAGGCCAGGCTTTCTTTAACATGCCTGGTGGGCGGTGCCACCCCATCACCAGGGATGGCCAGGCCTTTGGAGCGTGGGGAGACAGACACAGAGACTGCCAAGACAGCAACTGGGGTCAAGTGTCATGGCGTTTGGGCTCTGGCTAGTGACGTCAAGAGGATGGATCGTACAAGGACAGCAATAAACACGAAGGGATTGGCGGAAATCCAGGAACACCAGACCAACGAGGTTCGAGAGGCTCTTGGTATAAAAGGGGACACAGCTGTCACCCCAGAACACACAGATTTTTAAAATAGGGGCAGAATAATCCCCTGATCTGTGCACCGGCTAAAGGGTAGTCTAACCCCTGAGGTCGAAGAAAGAGGCCAGGCTTTCTTTAACATGCCTGGTGGGCGGTGCCACCCCATCACCAGGGATGGCCAGGCCTTTGGAGCGTGGGGAGACAGACACAGAGACTGCCAAGACAGCAACTGGGGTCAAGTGTCATGGCGTTTGGGCTCTGGCTAGTGACGTCAAGAGGATGGATCGTACAAGGCCAGCAATAAACACGAAGCGATATGCAGAAATCCAGGAACACCAGACCAACAAGGTTCGAGAGGCTCTTGGTGAAAAAGGGGACACAGCTGTCACCCCAGAACAGACAGATTTTTAAAATAGGGGCAGAATAATCCCCTGATCTGTGCACCGGCTAAAGGGTAGTCTAACCCCTGAGGTCGAAGAAAGAGGCCAGGCTTTCTTTAACATGCCTGGTGGGCGGTGCCACCCCATCACCAGGGATGGCCAGGCCTTTGGAGCGTGGGGAGACAGACACAGAGACTGCCAAGACAGCAACTGGGGTCAAGTGTCATGGCGTTTGGGCTCTGGCTAGTGACGTCAAGAGGATGGATCGTACAAGGACAGCAATAAACACGAAGCGATATGCAGAAATCCAGGAACACCAGACCAACAAGGTTCGAGAGGCTCTTGGTGAAAAAGGGGACACAGCTGTCACCCCAGAACACACAGATTTTTAAAATAGGGGCAGAATAATCCCCTGATCTGTGCACCGGCTAAAGGGTAGTCTAACCCCTGAGGTCGAAGAAAGAGGCCAGGCTTTCTTTAACATGCCTGGTGGGCGGTGCCACCCCATCACCAGGGATGGCCAGGCCTTTGGAGCGTGGGGAGACAGACACAGAGACTGCCAAGACAGCAACTGGGGTCAAGTGTCATGGTGTTTGGGCTCTGGCTAGTGACGTCAAGAGGATGGATCGTACAAGGACAGCAATAAACACGAAGGGATTGGCGGAAATCCAGGAACACCAGACCAACGACGATCGAGAGGCTCTTGGTATAAAAGGGGACACAGCTGTCACCCCAGAACACACAGATTTTTAAAATAGGGGCAGAATAATCCCCTGATCTGTGCACCGGCTAAAGGGTAGTCTAACCCCTGAGGTCGAAGAAAGAGGCCAGGCTTTCTTTAACATGCCTGGTGGGCGGTGCCACCCCATCACCAGGGATGGCCAGGCCTTTGGAGCGTGGGGAGACAGACACAGAGACTGCCAAGACAGCGACTGGGGTCAAGTGTCATGGCGTTTGGGCTACGGCTATTCACGTGAAGAGGATGGATCGTACAGGGACAGCAATAAACACGAAGCGATATGCGGAAATCCAGGAACACCAGACCAACGAGGTTCGAGAGGCTCTTGGTAAAAAAGGGGACACAGCTGTCACCCCAGAACACACAGATTTTTAAAATAGGGGCAGAATAATCCCCTGATCTGTGCACCGGCTAAAGGGTAGTCTAACCCCTGAGGTCGAAGAAAGATGCCAGGCTTTCTTTAATATGCCTGGTGGGCGGTGCCACCCCATCACCAGGGATGGCCAGGTCTTTGGAGCGTGGGGAGACGGACACAGAGACTGCCAAGACAGCAACTGGGGTCAAGTGTCATGGCGTTTGGGCTACGGCTAGTCACGTCAAGAGGATGGATCGTATAAGCACAGCAATATACACGAAGGGATTGGCGGAAATCCAGGAACACCAGACCAACAAGGTTCGAGAGGCTCTTGGTGAAAAAGGGGACACAGCTGTCACCCCAGAACACACAGATTTTTAAAATAGGGGCAGAATAATCCCCTGATCTGTGCACCGGCTAAAGGGTAGTCTAACCCCTGAGGTCGAAGAAAGAGGCCAGGCTTTCTTTAACATGCCTGGTGGGCGGTGCCACCCCATCACCAGGGATGGCCAGGCCTTTGGAGCGTGGGGAGACAGACACAGAGACTGCCAAGACAGCAACTGGGGTCAAGTGTCATGGCGTTTGGGCTACGGCTAGTCACGTCAAGAGGATGGATCGTATAAGCACAGCAATATACACGAAGGGATTGGCGGAAATCCAGGAACACCAGACCAACAAGGTTCGAGAGGCTCTTGGTGAAAAAGGGGACACAGCTGTCACCCCAGAACACACAGATTTTTAAAATAGGGGCAGAATAATCCCCTGATCTGTGCACTGGCTAAAGGGTAGTCTAACCCCTGAGGTCGAAGAAAGAGGCCAGGCTTTCTTTAACATGCCTGGTGGGCGGTGCCACCCCATCACCAGGGATGGCCAGGCCTTTGGAGCGTGGGGAGACAGACACAGAGACTGCCAAGACAGCAACTGGGGTCAAGTGTCATGGCGTTTGGGCTCTGGCTAGTGACGTCAAGAGGATGGATCGTACAAGGACAGCAATAAACACGAAGGGATTGGCGGAAATCCAGGAACACCAGACCAACGAGGATCGAGAGGCTCTTGGTATAAAAGGGGACACAGCTGTCACCCCAGAACACACAGATTTTTAAAATAGGGGCAGAATAATCCCCTGATCTGTGCACCGGCTAAAGGGTAGTCTAACCCCTGAGGTCGAAGAAAGAGGCCAGGCTTTCTTTAACATGCCTGGTGGGCAGTGCCACCCCATCACCAGGGATGGCCAGGCCTTTGGAGCGTGGGGAGACAGACACAGAGACTGCCAAGACAGCGACTGGGGTCAAGTGTCATGGCGTTTGGGCTACGGCTAGTCACGTCAAGAGGATGGATCGTACAGGGACAGCAATAAACACGAAGCGATATGCGGAAATCCAGGAACACCAGACCAACGAGGTTCGAGAGGCTCTTGGTAAAAAAGGGGACACAGCTGTCACCCCAGAACACACAGCTTTTTAAAATAGGGGCAGAATAATCCCCTGATCTGTGCACCGGCTAAAGGGTAGTCTAACCCCTGAGGTCGAAGAAAGATGCCAGGCTTTCTTTAATATGCCTGGTGGGCGGTGCCACCCCATCACCAGGGATGGCCAGGTCTTTGGAGCGTGGGGAGACGGACACAGAGACTGCCAAGACAGCAACTGGGGTCAAGTGTCATGGCGTTTGGGCTACGGCTAGTCACGTCAAGAGGATGGATCGTATAAGCACAGCAATATACACGAAGGGATTGGCGGAAATCCAGGAACACCAGACCAACAAGGTTCGAGAGGCTCTTGGTGAAAAAGGGGACACAGCTGTCACCCCAGAACACACAGATTTTTAAAATAGGGGCAGAATAATCCCCTGATCTGTGCACCGGCTAAAGGGTAGTCTAACCCCTGAGGTCGAAGAAAGAGGCCAGGCTTTCTTTAACATGCCTGGTGGGCGGTGCCACCCCATCACCAGGGATGGCCAGGCCTTTGGAGCGTGGGGAGACAGACACAGAGACTGCCAAGACAGCAACTGGGGTCAAGTGTCATGGCGTTTGGGCTACGGCTAGTCACGTCAAGAGGATGGATCGTATAAGCACAGCAATATACACGAAGGGATTGGCGGAAATCCAGGAACACCAGACCAACAAGGTTCGAGAGGCTCTTGGTGAAAAAGGGGACACAGCTGTCACCCCAGAACACACAGATTTTTAAAATAGGGGCAGAATAATCCCCTGATCTGTGCACCGGCTAAAGGGTAGTCTAACCCCTGAGGTCGAAGAAAGAGGCCAGGCTTTCTTTAACATGCCTGGTGGGCGGTGCCACCCCATCACCAGGGATGGCCAGGCCTTTGGAGCGTGGGGAGACAGACACAGAGACTGCCAAGACAGCAACTGGGGTCAAGTGTCATGGCGTTTGGGCTCTGGCTAGTGACGTCAAGAGGATGGATCGTACAAGGACAGCAATAAACACGAAGGGATTGGCGGAAATCCAGGAACACCAGACCAACGAGGATCGAGAGGCTCTTGGTATAAAAGGGGACACAGCTGTCACCCCAGAACACACAGATTTTTAAAATAGGGGCAGAATAATCCCCTGATCTGTGCACCGGCTAAAGGGTAGTCTAACCCCTGAGGTCGAAGAAAGAGGCCAGGCTTTCTTTAACATGCCTGGTGGGCGGTGCCACCCCATCACCAGGGATGGCCAGGCCTTTGGAGCGTGGGGAGACAGACACAGAGACTGCCAAGACAGCGACTGGGGTCAAGTGTCATGGCGTTTGGGCTACGGCTAGTCACGTCAAGAGGATGGATCGTACAGGGACAGCAATAAACACGAAGCGATATGCGGAAATCCAGGAACACCAGACCAACGAGGTTCGAGAGGCTCTTGGTAAAAAAGGGGACACAGCTGTCAGCCCCGAGAACACACAGATTTTTAAAATAGGGGCAGAATAATCCCCTGATCTGTGCACCGGCTAAAGGGTAGTCTAACCCCTGAGGTCGAAGAAAGATGCCAGGCTTTCTTTAATATGCCTGGTGGGCGGTGCCACCCCATCACCAGGGATGGCCAGGTCTTTGGAGCGTGGGGAGACGGACACAGAGACTGCCAAGACAGCAACTGGGGTCAAGTGTCATGGCGTTTGGGCTACGGCTAGTCACGTCAAGAGGATGGATCGTATAAGCACAGCAATATACACGAAGGGATTGGCGGAAATCCAGGAACACCAGACCAACAAGGTTCGAGAGGCTCTTGGTGAAAAAGGGGACACAGCTGTCACCCCAGAACACACAGATTTTTAAAATAGGGGCAGAATAATCCCCTGATCTGTGCACCGGCTAAAGGGTAGTCTAACCCCTGAGGTCGAAGAAAGAGGCCAGGCTTTCTTTAACATGCCTGGTGGGCGGTGCCACCCCATCACCAGGGATGGCCAGGCCTTTGGAGCGTGGGGAGACAGACACAGAGACTGCCAAGACAGCAACTGGGGTCAAGTGTCATGGCGTTTGGGCTCTGGCTAGTGACGTCAAGAGGATGGATCGTACAAGGCCAGCAATAAACACGAAGGGATTGGCGGAAATCCAGGAACACCAGACCAACAAGGTTCGAGAGGCTCTTGGTATAAAAGGGGACACAGCTGTCACACCAGAACACACAGATTTTTAAAATAGGGGCAGAATAATCCCATGATCTGTGCACTGGCTAAAGGGTAGTCTAACCCCTGAGGTCGAAGAAAGAGGCCAGGCTTTCTTTAACATGCCTGGTGGGCGGTGCCACCCCATCACCAGGGATGGCCAGGCCTTTGGAGCGTGGGGAGACAGACACAGAGACTGCCAAGACAGCAACTGGGGTCAAGTGTCATGGCGTTTGGGCTACGGCTAGTCACGTGAAGAGGATGGATCGTACAAGGACAGCAATAAACACGAAGCGATATGCGGAAATCCAGGAACACCAGACCAACGAGGTTCGAGAGGCTCTTGGTAAAAAAGGGTACACAGCTGTCACCCCAGAACACACAGATTTTTAAAATAGGGGCAGAATAATCCCCTGATCTGTGCACCGGCTAAAGGGTAGTCTAACCCCTGAGGTCGAAGAAAGAGGCCAGGCTTTCTTTAACATGCCTGGTGGGCGGTGCCACCCCATCACCAGGGATGGCCAGGCCTTTGGAGCGTGGGGAGACAGACACAGAGACTGCCAAGACAGCAACTGGGGTCAAGTGTCATGGCGTTTGGGCTCTGGCTAGTGACGTCAAGAGGATGGATCGTACAAGGACAGCAATAAACACGAAGCGATATGCGGAAATCCAGGAACACCAGACCAACGAGGTTCGAGAGGCTCTTGGTATAAAAGGGGACACAGCTGTCACCCCAGAACACACAGATTTTTAAAATAGGGGCAGAATAATCCCCTGATCTGTGCACCGGCTAAAGGGTAGTCTAACCCCTGAGGTCGAAGAAAGAGGCCAGGCTTTCTTTAACATGCCTGGTGGGCGGTGCCACCCCATCACCAGGGATGGCCAGGCCTTTGGAGCGTGGGGAGACAGACACAGAGACTGCCAAGACAGCAACTGGGGTCAAGTGTCATGGCGTTTGGGCTCTGGCTAGTGACGTCAAGAGAATGGGTCGTACAAGGACAGCAATAAACACGAAGGGATTGGCGGAAATCCAGGAACACCAGACCAACGAGGTTCGAGAGGCTCTTGGTATAAAAGGGGACACAGCTGTCACCCCAGAACACACAGATTTTTAAAATAGGGGCAGAATAATCCCCTGATCTGTGCACCGGCTAAAGGGTAGTCTAACCCCTGAGGTCGAAGAAAGAGGCCAGGCTTTCTTTAACATGCCTGGTGGGCGGTGCCACCCCATCACCAGGGATGGCCAGGCCTTTGGAGCGTGGGGAGACAGACACAGAGACTGCCAAGACAGCGACTGGGGTCAAGTGTCATGGCGTTTGGGCTACGGCTAGTCACGTCAAGAGGATGGATCGTACAGGGACAGCAATAAACACGAAGCGATATGCGGAAATCCAGGAACACCAGACCAACGAGGTTCGAGAGGCTCTTGGTAAAAAAGGGGACACAGCTGTCACCCCAGAACACACAGATTTTTAAAATAGGGGCAGAATAATCCCCTGATCTGTGCACCGGCTAAAGGGTAGTCTAACCCCTGAGGTCGAAGAAAGATGCCAGGCTTTCTTTAATATGCCTGGTGGGCGGTGCCACCCCATCACCAGGGATGGCCAGGTCTTTGGAGCGTGGGGAGACGGACACAGAGACTGCCAAGACAGCAACTGGGGTCAAGTGTCATGGCGTTTGGGCTACGGCTAGTCACGTCAAGAGGATGGATCGTATAAGCACAGCAATATACACGAAGGGATTGGCGGAAATCCAGGAACACCAGACCAACAAGGTTCGAGAGGCTCTTGGTGAAAAAGGGGACACAGCTGTCACCCCAGAACACACAGATTTTTAAAATAGGGGCAGAATAATCCCCTGATCTGTGCACCGGCTAAAGGGTAGTCTAACCCCTGAGGTCGAAGAAAGAGGCCAGGCTTTCTTTAACATGCCTGGTGGGCGGTGCCACCCCATCACCAGGGATGGCCAGGCCTTTGGAGCGTGGGGAGACAGACACAGAGACTGCCAAGACAGCAAGTGGGGTCAAGTGTCATGGCGTTTGGGCTCTGGCTAGTGACGTCAAGAGGATGGATCGTACAAGGACAGCAATAAACACGAAGGGATTGGCGGAAATCCAGGAACACCAGACCAACGAGGATCGAGAGGCTCTTGGTATAAAAGGGGACACAGCTGTCACCCCAGAACACACAGATTTTTAAAATAGGGGCAGAATAATCCCCTGATCTGTGCACCGGCTAAAGGGTAGTCTAACCCCTGAGGTCGAAGAAAGAGGCCAGGCTTTCTTTAACATGCCTGGTGGGCGGTGCCACCCCATCACCAGGGATGGCCAGGCCTTTGGAGCGTGGGGAGACAGACACAGAGACTGCCAAGACAGCGACTGGGGTCAAGTGTCATGGCGTTTGGGCTACGGCTAGTCACGTCAAGAGGATGGATCGTACAGGGACAGCAATAAACACGAAGCGATATGCGGAAATCCAGGAACACCAGACCAACGAGGTTCGAGAGGCTCTTGGTAAAAAAGGGGACACAGCTGTCACCCCAGAACACACAGCTTTTTAAAATAGGGGCAGAATAATCCCCTGATCTGTGCACCGGCTAAAGGGTAGTCTAACCCCTGAGGTCGAAGAAAGATGCTAGGCTTTCTTTAATATGCCTGGTGGGCGGTGCCACCCCATCACCAGGGATGGCCAGGTCTTTGGAGCGTGGGGAGACGGACACAGAGACTGCCAAGACAGCAACTGGGGTCAAGTGTCATGGCGTTTGGGCTACGGCTAGTCACGTCAAGAGGATGGATCGTATAAGCACAGCAATATACACGAAGGGATTGGCGGAAATCCAGGAACACCAGACCAACAAGGTTCGAGAGGCTCTTGGTATAAAAGGGGACACAGCTGTCACCCCAGAACACACAGATTTTTAAAATAGGGGCAGAATAATCCCCTGATCTGTGCACCGGCTAAAGGGTAGTCTAACCCCTGAGGTCGAAGAAAGAGGCCAGGCTTTCTTTAACATGCCTGGTGGGCGGTGCCACCCCATCACCAGGGATGGCCAGGCCTTTGGAGCGTGGGGAGACAGACACAGAGACTGCCAAGACAGCAACTGGGGTCAAGTGTCATGGCGTTTGGGCTACGGCTAGTCACGTCAAGAGGATGGATCGTATAAGCACAGCAATATACACGAAGGGATTGGCGGAAATCCAGGAACACCAGACCAACAAGGTTCGAGAGGCTCTTGGTGAAAAAGGGGACACAGCTGTCACCCCAGAACACACAGATTTTTAAAATAGGGGCAGAATAATCCCCTGATCTGTGCACCGGCTAAAGGGTAGTCTAACCCCTGAGGTCGAAGAAAGAGGCCAGGCTTTCTTTAACATGCCTGGTGGGCGGTGCCACCCCATCACCAGGGATGGCCAGGCCTTTGGAGCGTGGGGAGACAGACACAGAGACTGCCAAGACAGCAAGTGGGGTCAAGTGTCATGGCGTTTGGGCTCTGGCTAGTGACGTCAAGAGGATGGATCGTACAAGGACAGCAATAAACACGAAGGGATTGGCGGAAATCCAGGAACACCAGACCAACGAGGATCGAGAGGCTCTTGGTATAAAAGGGGACACAGCTGTCACCCCAGAACACACAGATTTTTAAAATAGGGGCAGAATAATCCCCTGATCTGTGCACCGGCTAAAGGGTAGTCTAACCCCTGAGGTCGAAGAAAGAGGCCAGGCTTTCTTTAACATGCCTGGTGGGCGGTGCCACCCCATCACCAGGGATGGCCAGGCCTTTGGAGCGTGGGGAGACAGACACAGAGACTGCCAAGACAGCGACTGGGGTCAAGTGTCATGGCGTTTGGGCTACGGCTAGTCACGTCAAGAGGATGGATCGTACAGGGACAGCAATAAACACGAAGCGATATGCGGAAATCCAGGAACACCAGACCAACGAGGTTCGAGAGGCTCTTGGTAAAAAAGGGGACACAGCTGTCACCCCAGAACACACAGCTTTTTAAAATAGGGGCAGAATAATCCCCTGATCTGTGCACCGGCTAAAGGGTAGTCTAACCCCTGAGGTCGAAGAAAGATGCTAGGCTTTCTTTAATATGCCTGGTGGGCGGTGCCACCCCATCACCAGGGATGGCCAGGTCTTTGGAGCGTGGGGAGACGGACACAGAGACTGCCAAGACAGCAACTGGGGTCAAGTGTCATGGCGTTTGGGCTACGGCTAGTCACGTCAAGAGGATGGATCGTATAAGCACAGCAATATACACGAAGGGATTGGCGGAAATCCAGGAACACCAGACCAACAAGGTTCGAGAGGCTCTTGGTATAAAAGGGGACACAGCTGTCACCCCAGAACACACAGATTTTTAAAATAGGGGCAGAATAATCCCCTGATCTGTGCACCGGCTAAAGGGTAGTCTAACCCCTGAGGTCGAAGAAAGAGGCCAGGCTTTCTTTAACATGCCTGGTGGGCGGTGCCACCCCATCACCAGGGATGGCCAGGCCTTTGGAGCGTGGGGAGACAGACACAGAGACTGCCAAGACAGCAACTGGGGTCAAGTGTCATGGCGTTTGGGCTACGGCTAGTCACGTCAAGAGGATGGATCGTATAAGCACAGCAATATACACGAAGGGATTGGCGGAAATCCAGGAACACCAGACCAACAAGGTTCGAGAGGCTCTTGGTGAAAAAGGGGACACAGCTGTCACCCCAGAACACACAGATTTTTAAAATAGGGGCAGAATAATCCCCTGATCTGTGCACCGGCTAAAGGGTAGTCTAACCCCTGAGGTCGAAGAAAGAGGCCAGGCTTTCTTTAACATGCCTGGTGGGCGGTGCCACCCCATCACCAGGGATGGCCAGGCCTTTGGAGCGTGGGGAGACAGACACAGAGACTGCCAAGACAGCAACTGGGGTCAAGTGTCATGGCGTTTGGGCTCTGGCTAGTGACGTCAAGAGGATGGATCGTACAAGGACAGCAATAAACACGAAGGGATTGGCGGAAATCCAGGAACACCAGACCAACGAGGATCGAGAGGCTCTTGGTATAAAAGGGGACACAGCTGTCACCCCAGAACACACAGATTTTTAAAATAGGGGCAGAATAATCCCCTGATCTGTGCACCGGCTAAAGGGTAGTCTAACCCCTGAGGTCGAAGAAAGAGGCCAGGCTTTCTTTAACATGCCTGGTGGGCGGTGCCACCCCATCACCAGGGATGGCCAGGCCTTTGGAGCGTGGGGAGACAGACACAGAGACTGCCAAGACAGCGACTGGGGTCAAGTGTCATGGCGTTTGGGCTACGGCTAGTCACGTCAAGAGGATGGATCGTACAGGGACAGCAATAAACACGAAGCGATATGCGGAAATCCAGGAACACCAGACCAACGAGGTTCGAGAGGCTCTTGGTAAAAAAGGGGACACAGCTGTCAGCCCCGAGAACACACAGATTTTTAAAATAGGGGCAGAATAATCCCCTGATCTGTGCACCGGCTAAAGGGTAGTCTAACCCCTGAGGTCGAAGAAAGATGCCAGGCTTTCTTTAATATGCCTGGTGGGCGGTGCCACCCCATCACCAGGGATGGCCAGGTCTTTGGAGCGTGGGGAGACGGACACAGAGACTGCCAAGACAGCAACTGGGGTCAAGTGTCATGGCGTTTGGGCTACGGCTAGTCACGTCAAGAGGATGGATCGTATAAGCACAGCAATATACACGAAGGGATTGGCGGAAATCCAGGAACACCAGACCAACAAGGTTCGAGAGGCTCTTGGTGAAAAAGGGGACACAGCTGTCACCCCAGAACACACAGATTTTTAAAATAGGGGCAGAATAATCCCCTGATCTGTGCACCGGCTAAAGGGTAGTCTAACCCCTGAGGTCGAAGAAAGAGGCCAGGCTTTCTTTAACATGCCTGGTGGGCGGTGCCACCCCATCACCAGGGATGGCCAGGCCTTTGGAGCGTGGGGAGACAGACACAGAGACTGCCAAGACAGCAACTGGGGTCAAGTGTCATGGCGTTTGGGCTCTGGCTAGTGACGTCAAGAGGATGGATCGTACAAGGCCAGCAATAAACACGAAGGGATTGGCGGAAATCCAGGAACACCAGACCAACAAGGTTCGAGAGGCTCTTGGTATAAAAGGGGACACAGCTGTCACACCAGAACACACAGATTTTTAAAATAGGGGCAGAATAATCCCATGATCTGTGCACTGGCTAAAGGGTAGTCTAACCCCTGAGGTCGAAGAAAGAGGCCAGGCTTTCTTTAACATGCCTGGTGGGCGGTGCCACCCCATCACCAGGGATGGCCAGGCCTTTGGAGCGTGGGGAGACAGACACAGAGACTGCCAAGACAGCAACTGGGGTCAAGTGTCATGGCGTTTGGGCTACGGCTAGTCACGTGAAGAGGATGGATCGTACAAGGACAGCAATAAACACGAAGCGATATGCGGAAATCCAGGAACACCAGACCAACGAGGTTCGAGAGGCTCTTGGTAAAAAAGGGTACACAGCTGTCACCCCAGAACACACAGATTTTTAAAATAGGGGCAGAATAATCCCCTGATCTGTGCACCGGCTAAAGGGTAGTCTAACCCCTGAGGTCGAAGAAAGAGGCCAGGCTTTCTTTAACATGCCTGGTGGGCGGTGCCACCCCATCACCAGGGATGGCCAGGCCTTTGGAGCGTGGGGAGACAGACACAGAGACTGCCAAGACAGCAACTGGGGTCAAGTGTCATGGCGTTTGGGCTCTGGCTAGTGACGTCAAGAGGATGGATCGTACAAGGACAGCAATAAACACGAAGCGATATGCGGAAATCCAGGAACACCAGACCAACGAGGTTCGAGAGGCTCTTGGTATAAAAGGGGACACAGCTGTCACCCCAGAACACACAGATTTTTAAAATAGGGGCAGAATAATCCCCTGATCTGTGCACCGGCTAAAGGGTAGTCTAACCCCTGAGGTCGAAGAAAGAGGCCAGGCTTTCTTTAACATGCCTGGTGGGCGGTGCCACCCCATCACCAGGGATGGCCAGGCCTTTGGAGCGTGGGGAGACAGACACAGAGACTGCCAAGACAGCAACTGGGGTCAAGTGTCATGGCGTTTGGGCTCTGGCTAGTGACGTCAAGAGAATGGGTCGTACAAGGACAGCAATAAACACGAAGGGATTGGCGGAAATCCAGGAACACCAGACCAACGAGGTTCGAGAGGCTCTTGGTATAAAAGGGGACACAGCTGTCACCCCAGAACACACAGATTTTTAAAATAGGGGCAGAATAATCCCCTGATCTGTGCACCGGCTAAAGGGTAGTCTAACCCCTGAGGTCGAAGAAAGAGGCCAGGCTTTCTTTAACATGCCTGGTGGGCGGTGCCACCCCATCACCAGGGATGGCCAGGCCTTTGGAGCGTGGGGAGACAGACACAGAGACTGCCAAGACAGCAACTGGGGTCAAGTGTCATGGCGTTTGGGCTCTGGCTAGTGACGTCAAGAGGATGGATCGTACAAGGCCAGCAATAAACACGAAGGGATTGGCGGAAATCCAGGAACACCAGACCAACAAGGTTCGAGAGGCTCTTGGTATAAAAGGGGACACAGCTGTCACACCAGAACACACAGATTTTTAAAATAGGGGCAGAATAATCCCATGATCTGTGCACTGGCTAAAGGGTAGTCTAACCCCTGAGGTCGAAGAAAGAGGCCAGGCTTTCTTTAACATGCCTGGTGGGCGGTGCCACCCCATCACCAGGGATGGCCAGGCCTTTGGAGCGTGGGGAGACAGACACAGAGACTGCCAAGACAGCAACTGGGGTCAAGTGTCATGGCGTTTGGGCTACGGCTAGTCACGTGAAGAGGATGGATCGTACAAGGACAGCAATAAACACGAAGCGATATGCGGAAATCCAGGAACACCAGACCAACGAGGTTCGAGAGGCTCTTGGTAAAAAAGGGTACACAGCTGTCACCCCAGAACACACAGATTTTTAAAATAGGGGCAGAATAATCCCCTGATCTGTGCACCGGCTAAAGGGTAGTCTAACCCCTGAGGTCGAAGAAAGAGGCCAGGCTTTCTTTAACATGCCTGGTGGGCGGTGCCACCCCATCACCAGGGATGGCCAGGCCTTTGGAGCGTGGGGAGACAGACACAGAGACTGCCAAGACAGCAACTGGGGTCAAGTGTCATGGCGTTTGGGCTCTGGCTAGTGACGTCAAGAGGATGGATCGTACAAGGACAGCAATAAACACGAAGGGATTGGCGGAAATCCAGGAACACCAGACCAACGAGGTTCGAGAGGCTCTTGGTATAAAAGGGGACACAGCTGTCACCCCAGAACACACAGATTTTTAAAATAGGGGCAGAATAATCCCCTGATCTGTGCACCGGCTAAAGGGTAGTCTAACCCCTGAGGTCGAAGAAAGAGGCCAGGCTTTCTTTAACATGCCTGGTGGGCGGTGCCACCCCATCACCAGGGATGGCCAGGCCTTTGGAGCGTGGGGAGACAGACACAGAGACTGCCAAGACAGCAACTGGGGTCAAGTGTCATGGCGTTTGGGCTCTGGCTAGTGACGTCAAGAGAATGGATCGTACAAGGACAGCAATAAACACGAAGGGATTGGCGGAAATCCAGGAACACCAGACCAACGAGGTTCGAGAGGCTCTTGGTATAAAAGGGGACACAGCTGTCACCCCAGAACACACAGATTTTTAAAATAGGGGCAGAATAATCCCCTGATCTGTGCACCGGCTAAAGGGTAGTCTAACCCCTGAGGTCGAAGAAAGAGGCCAGGCTTTCTTTAACATGCCTGGTGGGCGGTGCCACCCCATCACCAGGGATGGCCAGGCCTTTGGAGCGTGGGGAGACAGACACAGAGACTGCCAAGACAGCAACTGGGGTCAAGTGTCATGGCGTTTGGGCTCTGGCTAGTGACGTCAAGAGGATGGATCGTACAAGGACAGCAATAAACACGAAGGGATTGGCGGAAATCCAGGAACACCAGACCAACGAGGTTCGAGAGGCTCTTGGTATAAAAGGGGACACAGCTGTCACCCCAGAACACACAGATTTTTAAAATAGGGGCAGAATAATCCCCTGATCTGTGCACCGGCTAAAGGGTAGTCTAACCCCTGAGGTCGAAGAAAGAGGCCAGGCTTTCTTTAACATGCCTGGTGGGCGGTGCCACCCCATCACCAGGGATGGCCAGGCCTTTGGAGCGTGGGGAGACAGACACAGAGACTGCCAAGACAGCAACTGGGGTCAAGTGTCATGGCGTTTGGGCTCTGGCTAGTGACGTCAAGAGGATGGATCGTACAAGGACAGCAATAAACACGAAGCGATATGCGGAAATCCAGGAACACCAGACCAACGAGGTTCGAGAGGCTCTTGGTAAAAAAGGGTACACAGCTGTGACCCCAGAACACACAGATTTTTAAAATAGGGGCAGAATAATCCCCTGATCTGTGCACCGGCTAAAGGGTAGTCTAACCCCTGAGGTCGAAGAAAGATGCCAGGCTTTCTTTAATATGCCTGGTGGACGGTGCCACCCCATCACCAGGGATGGCCAGGTCTTTGGAGCGTGGGGAGATGGACACAGAGACTGCCAAGACAGCAACTGGGGTCAAGTGTCATGGCGTTTGGGCTACGGCTAGTCACGTCAAGAGGATGGATCGTATAAGCACAGCAATATACACGAAGGGATTGGCGGAAATCCAGGAACACCAGACCAACAAGGTTCGAGAGGCTCTTGGTGAAAAAGGGGACACAGCTGTGACCCCAGAACACACAGATTTTTAAAATAGGGGCAGAATAATCCCCTGATCTGTGCACCGGCTAAAGGGTAGTCTAACCCCTGAGGTCGAAGAAAGAGGCCAGGCTTTCTTTAACATGCCTGGTGGGCGGTGCCACCCCATCACCAGGGATGGCCAGGCCTTTGGAGCGTGGGGAGACAGATACAGAGACTGCCAAGACAGCGACTGGGGTCAAGTGTCATGGCGTTTGGGCTACGGCTAGTCACGTCAAGAGGATGGATCGTACAAGGACAGCAATAAACACGAAGCGATATGCGGAAATCCAGGAACACCAGACCAACGAGGTTCGAGAGGCTCTTGGTAAAAAAGGGGACACAGCTGTGACCCCAGAACACACAGATTTTTAAAATAGGGGCAGAATAATCCCCTGATCTGTGCACCGGCTAAAGGGTAGTCTAACCCCTGAGGTCGAAGAAAGAGGCCAGGCTTTCTTTAACATGCCTGGTGGGCGGTGCCACCCCATCACCAGGGATGGCCAGGCCTTTGGAGCGTGGGGAGACAGACACAGAGACTGCCAAGACAGCAACTGTGGTCAAGTGTCATTTCATTTGGGCTCCGGCTAGTCACGTCAAGAGAATGGATCGTACAAGGACAGCAATAAACACGAAGCGATATGCGGAAATCCAGGAACACCAGACCAACGAGGTTCGAGAGGCTCTTGGTAAAAAAGGGGACACAGCTGTGACCCCAGAACACACAGATTTTTAAAATAGGGGCAGAATAATCCCCTGATCTGTGCACCGGCTAAAGGGTAGTCTAACCCCTGAGGTCGAAGAAAGAGGCCAGGTTTTCTTTAACATGCCTGGTGGGCGGTGCCACCCCATCACCAGGGATGGCCAGGCCTTTGGAGCGTGGGGAGACAGACACAGAGACTGCCAAGACAGCAACTGGGGTCAAGTGTCATGGCGTTTGGGCTCTGGCTAGTGACGTCAAGAGGATGGATCGTACAAGGACAGCAATAAACACGAAGCGATATGCGGAAATCCAGGAACACCAGACCAACGAGGTTCGAGAGGCTCTTGGTAAAAAAGGGTACACAGCTGTCACCCCAGAACACACAGATTTTTAAAATAGGGGCAGAATAATCCCCTGATCTGTGCACCGGCTAAAGGGTAGTCTAACCCCTGAGGTCGAAGAAAGATGCCAGGCTTTCTTTAATATGCCTGGTGGACGGTGCCACCCCATCACCAGGGATGGCCAGGTCTTTGGAGCGTGGGGAGACGGACACAGAGACTGCCAAGACAGCAACTGGGGTCAAGTGTCATGGCGTTTGGGCTACGGCTAGTCACGTCAAGAGGATGGATCGTATAAGCACAGCAATATACACGAAGGGATTGGCGGAAATCCAGGAACACCAGACCAACAAGGTTCGAGAGGCTCTTGGTGAAAAAGGGGACACAGCTGTCACCCCAGAACACACAGATTTTTAAAATAGGGGCAGAATAATCCCCTGATCTGTGCACCGGCTAAAGGGTAGTCTAACCCCTGAGGTCGAAGAAAGAGGCCAGGCTTTCTTTAACATGCCTGGTGGGCGGTGCCACCCCATCACCAGGGATGGCCAGGCCTTTGGAGCGTGGGGAGACAGATACAGAGACTGCCAAGACAGCGACTGGGCTCAAGTGTCATGGCGTTTGGGCTACGGCTAGTCACGTCAAGAGGATGGATCGTACAAGGACAGCAATAAACACGAAGCGATATGCGGAAATCCAGGAACACCAGACCAACGAGGTTCGAGAGGCTCTTGGTAAAAAAGGGGACACAGCTGTCACCCCAGAACACACAGATTTTTAAAATAGGGGCAGAATAATCCCCTGATCTGTGCACCGGCTAAAGGGTAGTCTAACCCCTGAGGTCGAAGAAAGAGGCCAGGCTTTCTTTAACATGCCTGGTGGGCGGTGCCACCCCATCACCAGGGATGGCCAGGCCTTTGGAGCGTGGGGAGACAGACACAGAGACTGCCAAGACAGCAACTGTGGTCAAGTGTCATTTCATTTGGGCTCCGGCTAGTGACGTCAAGAGAATGGATCGTACAAGGACAGCAATAAACACGAAGCGATATGCGGAAATCCAGGAACACCAGACCAACGAGGTTCGAGAGGCTCTTGGTAAAAAAGGGGACACAGCTGTGACCCCAGAACACACAGATTTTTAAAATAGGGGCAGAATAATCCCCTGATCTGTGCACCGGCTAAAGTGTAGTCTAACCCCTGAGGTCGAAGAAAGAGGCCAGGTTTTCTTTAACATGCCTGGTGGGCGGTGCCACCCCATCACCAGGGATGGCCAGGTCTTTGGAGCGTGGGGAGACGGACACAGAGACTGCCAAGACAGCAACTGGGGTCAAGTGTCATGGCGTTTGGGCTACGGCTAGTCACGTCAAGAGGATGGATCGTATAAGCACAGCAATATACACGAAGGGATTGGCGGAAATCCAGGAACACCAGACCAACAAGGTTCGAGAGGCTCTTGGTGAAAAAGGGGACACAGCTGTCACCCCAGAACACACAGATTTTTAAAATAGGGGCAGAATAATCCCCTGATCTGTGCATCGGCTAAAGGGTAGTCTAACCCCTGAGGTCGAAGAAAGAGGCCAGGCTTTCTTTAACATGCCTGGTGGGCGGTGCCACCCCATCACCAGGGATGGCCAGGCCTTTGGAGCGTGGGGAGACAGATACAGAGACTGCCAAGACAGCAACTGGGGTCAAGTGTCATGGCGTTTGGGCTACGGCTAGTCACGTCAAGAGGATGGATCGTACAAGGACAGCAATAAACACGAAGCGATATGCGGAAATCCAGGAACACCAGACCAACGAGGTTCGAGAGGCTCTTGGTAAAAAAGGGGACACAGCTGTGACCCCAGAACACACAGATTTTTAAAATAGGGGCAGAATAATCCCCTGATCTGTGCACCGGCTAAAGGGTAGTCTAACCCCTGAGGTCGAAGAAAGAGGCCAGGCTTTCTTTAACATGCCTGGTGGGCGGTGCCACCCCATCACCAGGGATGGCCAGGCCTTTGGAGCGTGGGGAGACAGACACAGAGACTGCCAAGACAGCAACTGGGGTCAAGTGTCATGGCGTTTGGGCTCTGGCTAGTGACGTCAAGAGGATGGATCGTACAAGGACAGCAATAAACACGAAGCGATATGCGGAAATCCAGGAACACCAGACCAACGAGGTTCGAGAGGCTCTTGGTAAAAAAGGGGACACAGCTGTGACCCCAGAACACACAGATTTTTAAAATAGGGGCAGAATAATCCCCTGATCTGTGCACCGGCTAAAGGGTAGTCTAACCCCTGAGGTCGAAGAAAGAGGCCAGGCTTTCTTTAACATGCCTGGTGGGCGGTGCCACCCCATCACCAGGGATGGCCAGGCCTTTGGAGCGTGGGGAGACAGATACAGAGACTGCCAAGACAGCGATTGGGGTCAAGTGTCATGGCGTTTGGGCTACGGCTAGTCACGTCAAGAGGATGGATCGTACAAGGACAGCAATAAACACGAAGCGATATGCGGAAATCCAGGAACACCAGACCAACGAGGTTCGAGAGGCTCTTGGTAAAAAAGGGGACACAGCTGTGACCCCAGAACACACAGATTTTTAAAATAGGGGCAGAATAATCCCCTGATCTGTGCACCGGCTAAAGGGTAGTCTAACCCCTGAGGTCGAAGAAAGAGGCCAGGCTTTCTTTAACATGCCTGGTGGGCGGTGCCACCCCATCACCAGGGATGGCCAGGCCTTTGGAGCGTGGGGAGACAGACACAGAGACTGCCAAGACAGCAACTGTGGTCAAGTGTCATTTCATTTGGGCTCCGGCTAGTCACGTCAAGAGAATGGATCGTACAAGGACAGCAATAAACACAAAGCGATATGCGGAAATCCAGGAACACCAGACCAACGAGGTTCGAGAGGCTCTTGGTAAAAAAGGGGACACAGCTGTGACCCCAGAACACACAGATTTTTAAAATAGGGGCAGAATAATCCCCTGATCTGTGCACCGGCTAAAGTGTAGTCTAACCCCTGAGGTCGAAGAAAGAGGCCAGGTTTTCTTTAACATGCCTGGTGGGCGGTGCCACCCCATCACCAGGGATGGCCAGGCCTTTGGAGCGTGGGGAGACAGACACAGAGACTGCCAAGACAGCAACTGGGGTCAAGTGTCATGGCGTTTGGGCTCTGGCTAGTGACGTCAAGAGGATGGATCGTACAAGGACAGCAATAAACACGAAGCGATATGCGGAAATCCAGGAACACCAGACCAACGAGGTTCGAGAGGCTCTTGGTAAAAAAGGGTACACAGCTGTCACCCCAGAACACACAGATTTTTAAAATAGGGGCAGAATAATCCCCTGATCTGTGCACCGGCTAAAGGGTAGTCTAACCCCTGAGGTCGAAGAAAGATGCCAGGCTTTCTTTAATATGCCTGGTGGACGGTGCCACCCCATCACCAGGGATGGCCAGGTCTTTGGAGCGTGGGGAGACGGACACAGAGACTGCCAAGACAGCAACTGGGGTCAAGTGTCATGGCGTTTGGGCTACGGCTAGTCACGTCAAGAGGATGGATCGTATAAGCACAGCAATATACACGAAGGGATTGGCGGAAATCCAGGAACACCAGACCAACAAGTTTCGAGAGGCTCTTGGTGAAAAAGGGGACACAGCTGTCACCCCAGAACACACAGATTTTTAAAATAGGGGCAGAATAATCCCCTGATCTGTGCACCGGCTAAAGGGTAGTCTAACCCCTGAGGTCGAAGAAAGAGGCCAGGCTTTCTTTAACATGCCTGGTGGGCGGTGCCACCCCATCACCAGGGATGGCCAGGCCTTTGGAGCGTGGGGAGACAGATACAGAGACTGCCAAGACAGCGACTGGGGTCAAGTGTCATGGCGTTTGGGCTACGGCTAGTCACGTCAAGAGGATGGATCGTACAAGGACAGCAATAAACACGAAGCGATATGCGGAAATCCAGGAACACCAGACCAACGAGGTTCGAGAGGCTCTTGGTAAAAAAGGGGACACAGCTGTGACCCCAGAACACACAGATTTTTAAAATAGGGGCAGAATAATCCCCTGATCTGTGCACCGGCTAAAGGGTAGTCTAACCCCTGAGGTCGAAGAAAGAGGCCAGGCTTTCTTTAACATGCCTGGTGGGCGGTGCCACCCCATCACCAGGGATGGCCAAGCCTTTGGAGCGTGGGGAGACAGACACAGAGACTGCCAAGACAGCAACTGTGGTCAAGTGTCATGGCGTTTGGGCTCCGGCTAGTCACGTCAAGAGAATGGATCGTACAAGGACAGCAATAAACACGAAGCGATATGCGGAAATCCAGGAACACCAGACCAACGAGGTTCGAGAGGCTCTTGGTAAAAAAGGGGACACAGCTGTGACCCCAGAACACACAGATTTTTAAAATAGGGGCAGAATAATCCCCTGATCTGTGCACCGGCTAAAGGGTAGTCTAACCCCTGAGGTCGAAGAAAGAGGCCAGGCTTTCTTTAACATGCCTGGTGGGCGGTGCCACCCCATCACCAGGGATGGCCAGGCCTTTGGAGCGTGGGGAGACAGACACAGAGACTGCCAAGACAGCATCTGAGGTCAAGTGTCATGGCGTTTGGGCTCTGGCTAGTGACGTCAAGAGGATGGATCGTACAAGGACAGCAATAAACACGAAGGGATTGGCGGAAATCCAGGAACACCAGACCAACGAGGTTCGAGAGGCTCTTGGTATAAAAGGGGACACAGCTGTCACCCCAGAACACACAGATTTTTAAAATAGGGGCAGAATAATCCCCTGATCTGTGCACCGGCTAAAGGGTAGTCTAACCCCTGAGGTCGAAGAAAGAGGCCAGGCTTTCTTTAACATGCCTGGTGGGCGGTGCCACCCCATCACCAGGGATGGCCAGGCCTTTGGAGCGTGGGGAGACAGACACAGAGACTGCCAAGACAGCAACTGGGGTCAAGTGTCATGGCGTTTGGGCTCTGGCTAGTGATGTCAAGAGGATGGATCGTACAAGGACAGCAATAAACACGAAGGGATTGGCGGAAATCCAGGAACACCAGACCAACGAGGTTCGAGAGGCTCTTGGTATAAAAGGGGACACAGCTGTCACCCCAGAACACACAGATTTTTAAAATAGGGGCAGAATAATCCCCTGATCTGTGCACCGGCTAAAGGGTAGTCTAACCCCTGAGGTCGAAGAAAGAGGCCAGGCTTTCTTTAACATGCCTGGTGGGCGGTGCCACCCCATCACCAGGGATGGCCAGGCCTTTGGAGCGTGGGGAGACAGACACAGAGACTGCCAAGACAGCAACTGGGGTCAAGTGTCATGGCGTTTGGGCTCTGGCTAGTGACGTCAAGAGGATGGATCGTACAAGGACAGCAATAAACACGAAGGGATTGGCGGAAATCCAGGAACACCAGACCAACGAGGTTCGAGAGGCTCTTGGTATAAAAGGGGACACAGCTGTCACCCCAGAACACACAGATTTTTAAAATAGGGGCAGAATAATCCCCTGATCTGTGCACCGGCTAAAGGGTAGTCTAACCCCTGAGGTCGAAGAAAGAGGCCAGGCTTTCTTTAACATGCCTGGTGGGCGGTGCCACCCCATCACCAGGGATGGCCAGGCCTTTGGAGCGTGGGGAGACAGACACAGAGACTGCCAAGACAGCAACTGGGGTCAAGTGTCATGGCGTTTGGGCTCTGGCTAGTGACGTCAAGAGGATGGATCGTACAAGGACAGCAATAAACACGAAGCGATATGCGGAAATCCAGGAACACCAGACCAACGAGGTTCGAGAGGCTCTTGGTAAAAAAGGGGACACAGCTGTCACCCCAGAACACACAGATTTTTAAAATAGGGGCAGAATAATCCCCTGATCTGTGCACCGGCTAAAGGGTAGTCTAACCCCTGAGGTTGAAGAAAGATGCCAGGCTTTCTTTAATATGCCTGGTGGGCGGTGCCACCCCATCACCAGGGATGGCCAGGTCTTTGGAGCGTGGGGAGACGGACACAGAGACTGCCAAGACAGCAACTGGGGTCAAGTGTCATGGCGTTTGGGCTACGGCTAGTCACATCAAGAGGATGGATCGTATAAGCACAGCAATATACACGAAGGGATTGGCGGAAATCCAGGAACACCAGACCAACAAGGTTCGAGAGGCTCTTGGTGAAAAAGGGGACACAGCTGTCACCCCAGAACACACAGATTTTTAAAATAGGGGCAGAATAATCCCCTGATCTGTGCACCGGCTAAAGGGTAGTCTAACCCCTGAGGTCGAAGAAAGAGGCCAGGCTTTCTTTAACATGCCTGGTGGGCGGTGCCACCCCATCACCAGGGATGGCCAGGCCTTTGGAGCGTGGGGAGACAGATACAGAGACTGCCAAGACAGCGACTGGGGTCAAGTGTCATGGCGTTTGGGCTACGGCTAGTCACGTCAAGAGGATGGATCGTACAAGGACAGCAATAAACACGAAGCGATATGCGGAAATCCAGGAACACCAGACCAACGAGGTTCGAGAGGCTCTTGGTAAAAAAGGGGACACAGCTGTGACCCCAGAACACACAGATTTTTAAAATAGGGGCAGAATAATCCCCTGATCTGTGCACCGGCTAAAGGGTAGTCTAACCCCTGAGGTCGAAGAAAGAGGCCAGGCTTTCTTTAACATGCCTGGTGGGCGGTGCCACCCCATCACCAGGGATGGCCAAGCCTTTGGAGCGTGGGGAGACAGACACAGAGACTGCCAAGACAGCAACTGTGGTCAAGTGTCATGGCGTTTGGGCTCCGGCTAGTCACGTCAAGAGAATGGATCGTACAAGGACAGCAATAAACACGAAGCGATATGCGGAAATCCAGGAACACCAGACCAACGAGGTTCGAGAGGCTCTTGGTAAAAAAGGGGACACAGCTGTGACCCCAGAACACACAGATTTTTAAAATAGGGGCAGAATAATCCCCTGATCTGTGCACCGGCTAAAGGGTAGTCTAACCCCTGAGGTCGAAGAAAGAGGCCAGGCTTTCTTTAACATGCCTGGTGGGCGGTGCCACCCCATCACCAGGGATGGCCAGGCCTTTGGAGCGTGGGGAGACAGACACAGAGACTACCAAGACAGCATCTGAGGTCAAGTGTCATGGCGTTTGGGCTCTGGCTAGTGACGTCAAGAGGATGGATCGTACAAGGACAGCAATAAACACGAAGGGATTGGCGGAAATCCAGGAACACCAGACCAACGAGGTTCGAGAGGCTCTTGGTATAAAAGGGGACACAGCTGTCACCCCAGAACACACAGATTTTTAAAATAGGGGCAGAATAATCCCCTGATCTGTGCACCGGCTAAAGGGTAGTCTAACCCCTGAGGTCGAAGAAAGAGGCCAGGCTTTCTTTAACATGCCTGGTGGGCGGTGCCACCCCATCACCAGGGATGGCCAGGCCTTTGGAGCGTGGGGAGACAGACACAGAGACTGCCAAGACAGCAACTGGGGTCAAGTGTCATGGCGTTTGGGCTCTGGCTAGTGATGTCAAGAGGATGGATCGTACAAGGACAGCAATAAACACGAAGGGATTGGCGGAAATCCAGGAACACCAGACCAACGAGGTTCGAGAGGCTCTTGGTGAAAAAGGGGACACAGCTGTCACCCCAGAACACACAGATTTTTAAAATAGGGGCAGAATAATCCCCTGATCTGTGCACCGGCTAAAGGGTAGTCTAACCCCTGAGGTCGAAGAAAGAGGCCAGGCTTTCTTTAACATGCCTGGTGGGCGGTGCCACCCCATCACCAGGGATGGCCAGGCCTTTGGAGCGTGGGGAGACAGACACAGAGACTGCCAAGACAGCAACTGGGGTCAAGTGTCATGGCGTTTGGGCTCTGGCTAGTGATGTCAAGAGGATGGATCGTACAAGGACAGCAATAAACACGAAGGGATTGGCGGAAATCCAGGAACACCAGACCAACGAGGTTCGAGAGGCTCTTGGTATAAAAGGGGACACAGCTGTCACCCCAGAACACACAGATTTTTAAAATAGGGGCAGAATAATCCCCTGATCTGTGCACCGGCTAAAGGGTAGTCTAACCCCTGAGGTCGAAGAAAGAGGCCAGGCTTTCTTTAACATGCCTGGTGGGCGGTGCCACCCCATCACCAGGGATGGCCAGGCCTTTGGAGCGTGGGGAGACAGACACAGAGACTGCCAAGACAGCAACTGGGGTCAAGTGTCATGGCGTTTGGGCTCTGGCTAGTGACGTCAAGAGGATGGATCGTACAAGGACAGCAATAAACACGAAGGGATTGGCGGAAATCCAGGAACACCAGACCAACGAGGTTCGAGAGGCTCTTGGTATAAAAGGGGACACAGCTGTCACCCCAGAACACACAGATTTTTAAAATAGGGGCAGAATAATCCCCTGATCTGTGCACCGGCTAAAGGGTAGTCTAACCCCTGAGGTCGAAGAAAGAGGCCAGGCTTTCTTTAACATGCCTGGTGGGCGGTGCCACCCCATCACCAGGGATGGCCAGGCCTTTGGAGCGTGGGGAGACAG
Organism: Pelmatolapia mariae; assembly: GCF_036321145.2. Lineage (NCBI taxonomy): Eukaryota > Metazoa > Chordata > Actinopteri > Cichliformes > Cichlidae > Pelmatolapia > Pelmatolapia mariae. The sequence goes on along the minus strand of NC_086239.1, from coordinate 16,371 downwards.
ACACAGAGACTGCCAAGACAGCAACTGGGGTCAAGTGTCATGGCGTTTGGGCTCTGGCTAGTGACGTCAAGAGGATGGATCGTACAAGGACAGCAATAAACACGAAGCGATATGCGGAAATCCAGGAACACCAGACCAACGAGGTTCGAGAGGCTCTTGGTAAAAAAGGGGACACAGCTGTCACCCCAGAACACACAGATTTTTAAAATAGGGGCAGAATAATCCCCTGATCTGTGCACCGGCTAAAGGGTAGTCTAACCCCTGAGGTTGAAGAAAGATGCCAGGCTTTCTTTAATATGCCTGGTGGGCGGTGCCACCCCATCACCAGGGATGGCCAGGTCTTTGGAGCGTGGGGAGACGGACACAGAGACTGCCAAGACAGCAACTGGGGTCAAGTGTCATGGCGTTTGGGCTACGGCTAGTCACATCAAGAGGATGGATCGTATAAGCACAGCAATATACACGAAGGGATTGGCGGAAATCCAGGAACACCAGACCAACAAGGTTCGAGAGGCTCTTGGTGAAAAAGGGGACACAGCTGTCACCCCAGAACACACAGATTTTTAAAATAGGGGCAGAATAATCCCCTGATCTGTGCACCGGCTAAAGGGTAGTCTAACCCCTGAGGTCGAAGAAAGAGGCCAGGCTTTCTTTAACATGCCTGGTGGGCGGTGCCACCCCATCACCAGGGATGGCCAGGCCTTTGGAGCGTGGGGAGACAGACACAGAGACTGCCAAGACAGCAACTGGGGTCAAGTGTCATGGCGTTTGGGCTCTGGCTAGTGACGTCAAGAGGATGGATCGTACAAGGACAGCAATAAACACGAAGGGATTGGCGGAAATCCAGGAACACTAGACCAACGAGGATCGAGAGGCTCTTGGTATAAAAGGGGACACAGCTGTCACCCCAGAACACACAGATTTTTAAAATAGGGGCAGAATAATCCCCTGATCTGTGCACCGGCTAAAGGGTAGTCTAACCCCTGAGGTCGAAGAAAGAGGCCAGGCTTTCTTTAACATGCCTGGTGGGCGGTGCCACCCCATCACCAGGGATGGCCAAGCCTTTGGAGCGTGGGGAGACAGACACAGAGACTGCCAAGACAGCAACTGTGGTCAAGTGTCATGGCGTTTGGGCTCCGGCTAGTCACGTCAAGAGAATGGATCGTACAAGGACAGCAATAAACACGAAGCGATATGCGGAAATCCAGGAACACCAGACCAACGAGGTTCGAGAGGCTCTTGGTAAAAAAGGGGACACAGCTGTGACCCCAGAACACACAGATTTTTAAAATAGGGGCAGAATAATCCCCTGATCTGTGCACCGGCTAAAGGGTAGTCTAACCCCTGAGGTCGAAGAAAGAGGCCAGGCTTTCTTTAACATGCCTGGTGGGCGGTGCCACCCCATCACCAGGGATGGCCAGGCCTTTGGAGCGTGGGGAGACAGACACAGAGACTGCCAAGACAGCATCTGAGGTCAAGTGTCATGGCGTTTGGGCTCTGGCTAGTGACGTCAAGAGGATGGATCGTACAAGGACAGCAATAAACACGAAGGGATTGGCGGAAATCCAGGAACACCAGACCAACGAGGTTCGAGAGGCTCTTGGTATAAAAGGGGACACAGCTGTCACCCCAGAACACACAGATTTTTAAAATAGGGGCAGAATAATCCCCTGATCTGTGCACCGGCTAAAGGGTAGTCTAACCCCTGAGGTCGAAGAAAGAGGCCAGGCTTTCTTTAACATGCCTGGTGGGCGGTGCCACCCCATCACCAGGGATGGCCAGGCCTTTGGAGCGTGGGGAGACAGACACAGAGACTGCCAAGACAGCAACTGGGGTCAAGTGTCATGGCGTTTGGGCTCTGGCTAGTGATGTCAAGAGGATGGATCGTACAAGGACAGCAATAAACACGAAGGGATTGGCGGAAATCCAGGAACACCAGACCAACGAGGTTCGAGAGGCTCTTGGTATAAAAGGGGACACAGCTGTCACCCCAGAACACACAGATTTTTAAAATAGGGGCAGAATAATCCCCTGATCTGTGCACCGGCTAAAGGGTAGTCTAACCCCTGAGGTCGAAGAAAGAGGCCAGGCTTTCTTTAACATGCCTGGTGGGCGGTGCCACCCCATCACCAGGGATGGCCAGGCCTTTGGAGCGTGGGGAGACAGACACAGAGACTGCCAAGACAGCAACTGGGGTCAAGTGTCATGGCGTTTGGGCTCTGGCTAGTGACGTCAAGAGGATGGATCGTACAAGGACAGCAATAAACACGAAGGGATTGGCGGAAATCCAGGAACACCAGACCAACGAGGTTCGAGAGGCTCTTGGTATAAAAGGGGACACAGCTGTCACCCCAGAACACACAGATTTTTAAAATAGGGGCAGAATAATCCCCTGATCTGTGCACCGGCTAAAGGGTAGTCTAACCCCTGAGGTCGAAGAAAGAGGCCAGGCTTTCTTTAACATGCCTGGTGGGCGGTGCCACCCCATCACCAGGGATGGCCAGGCCTTTGGAGCGTGGGGAGACAGACACAGAGACTGCCAAGACAGCAACTGGGGTCAAGTGTCATGGCGTTTGGGCTCTGGCTAGTGACGTCAAGAGGATGGATCGTACAAGGACAGCAATAAACACGAAGCGATATGCGGAAATCCAGGAACACCAGACCAACGAGGTTCGAGAAGCTCTTGGTAAAAAAGGGGACACAGCTGTCACCCCAGAACACACAGATTTTTAAAATAGGGGCAGAATAATCCCCTGATCTGTGCACCGGCTAAAGGGTAGTCTAACCCCTGAGGTTGAAGAAAGATGCCAGGCTTTCTTTAATATGCCTGGTGGGCGGTGCCACCCCATCACCAGGGATGGCCAGGTCTTTGGAGCGTGGGGAGACGGACACAGAGACTGCCAAGACAGCAACTGGGGTCAAGTGTCATGGCGTTTGGGCTACGGCTAGTCACGTCAAGAGGATGGATCGTATAAGCACAGCAATATACACGAAGGGATTGGCGGAAATCCAGGAACACCAGACCAACAAGGTTCGAGAGGCTCTTGGTGAAAAAGGGGACACAGCTGTCACCCCAGAACACACAGATTTTTAAAATAGGGGCAGAATAATCCCCTGATCTGTGCACCGGCTAAAGGGTAGTCTAACCCCTGAGGTCGAAGAAAGAGGCCAGGCTTTCTTTAACATGCCTGGTGGGCGGTGCCACCCCATCACCAGGGATGGCCAGGCCTTTGGAGCGTGGGGAGACAGACACAGAGACTGCCAAGACAGCAACTGGGGTCAAGTGTCATGGCGTTTGGGCTCTGGCTAGTGACGTCAAGAGGATGGATCGTACAAGGACAGCAATAAACACGAAGGGATTGGCGGAAATCCAGGAACACTAGACCAACGAGGATCGAGAGGCTCTTGGTATAAAAGGGGACACAGCTGTCACCCCAGAACACACAGATTTTTAAAATAGGGGCAGAATAATCCCCTGATCTGTGCACCGGCTAAAGGGTAGTCTAACCCCTGAGGTCGAAGAAAGAGGCCAGGCTTTCTTTAACATGCCTGGTGGGCGGTGCCACCCCATCACCAGGGATGGCCAGGCCTTTGGAGCGTGGGGAGACAGACACAGAGTCTGCCAAGACAGCGACTGGGGTCAAGTGTCATGGCGTTTGGGCTACGGCTAGTCATGTCAAGAGGATGGATCGTACAGGGACAGCAATAAACACGAAGCGATATGCGGAAATCCAGGAACACCAGACCAACGAGGTTCGAGAGGCTCTTGGTAAAAAAGGGGACACAGCTGTCACCCCAGAACACACAGATTTTTAAAATAGGGGCAGAATAATCCCCTGATCTGTGCACCGGCTAAAGGGTAGTCTAACCCCTGAGGTCGAAGAAACATGCCAGGCTTTCTTTAATATGCCTGGTGGGCGGTGCCACCCCATCACCAGGGATGGCCAGGTCTTTGGAGCGTGGGGAGACGGACACAGAGACTGCCAAGACAGCAACTGGGGTCAAGTGTCATGGCGTTTGGGCTACGGCTAGTCACGTCAAGAGGATGGATCGTATAAGCACAGCAATATACACGAAGGGATTGGCGGAAATCCAGGAACACCAGACCAACAAGGTTCGAGAGGCTCTTGGTGAAAAAGGGGACACAGCTGTCACCCCAGAACACACAGATTTTTAAAATAGGGGCAGAATAATCCCCTGATCTGTGCACCGGCTAAAGGGTAGTCTAACCCCTGAGGTCGAAGAAAGAGGCCAGGCTTTCTTTAATATGCCTGGTGGGCGGTGCCACCCCATCACCAGGGATGGCCAGGCCTTTGGAGCGTGGGGAGACAGACACAGAGACTGCCAAGACAGCAACTGGGGTCAAGTGCCATGGCGTTTGGGCTCTGGCTAGTGACGTCAAGAGGATGGATCGTACAAGGCCAGCAATAAACACGAAGGGATTGGCGGAAATCCAGGAACACCAGACCAACAAGGTTCGAGAGGCTCTTGGTATAAAAGGGGACACAGCTGTCACCCCAGAACACACAGATTTTTAAAATAGGGGCAGAATAATCCCCTGATCTGTGCACTGGCTAAAGGGTAGTCTAACCCCTGAGGTCGAAGAAAGAGGCCAGGCTTTCTTTAACATGCCTGGTGGGCGGTGCCACCCCATCACCAGGGATGGCCAGGCCTTTGGAGCGTGGGGAGACAGACACAGAGACTGCCAAGACAGCAACTGGGGTCAAGTGTCATGGCGTTTGGGCTACGGCTAGTCACGTGAAGAGGATGGATCGTACAAGGACAGCAATAAACACGAAGCGATATGCGGAAATCCAAGAACACCAGACCAACGAGGTTCGAGAGGCTCTTGGTAAAAAAGGGGACACAGCTGTGACCCCAGAACACACAGATTTTTAAAATAGGGGCAGAATAATCCCCTGATCTGTGCACCGGCTAAAGGGTAGTCTAACCCCTGAGGTCGAAGAAAGAGGCCAGGCTTTCTTTAACATGCCTGGTGGGCGGTGCCACCCCATCACCAGGGATGGCCAGGCCTTTGGAGCGTGGGGAGACAGACACAGAGACTGCCAAGACAGCAACTGGGGTCAAGTGTCATGGCGTTTGGGCTCTGGCTAGTGACGTCAAGAGGATGGATCGTACAAGGACAGCAATAAACACGAAGCGATATGCGGAAATCCAGGAACACCAGACCAACGAGGTTCGAGAGGCTCTTGGTAAAAAAGGGGACACAGCTGTCACCCCAGAACACACAGATTTTTAAAATAGGGGCAGAATAATCCCCTGATCTGTGCACCGGCTAAAGGGTAGTCTAACCCCTGAGGTTGAAGAAAGATGCCAGGCTTTCTTTAATATGCCTGGTGGGCGGTGCCACCCCATCACCAGGGATGGCCAGGTCTTTGGAGCGTGGGGAGACGGACACAGAGACTGCCAAGACAGCAACTGGGGTCAAGTGTCATGGCGTTTGGGCTACGGCTAGTCACATCAAGAGGATGGATCGTATAAGCACAGCAATATACACGAAGGGATTGGCGGAAATCCAGGAACACCAGACCAACAAGGTTCGAGAGGCTCTTGGTGAAAAAGGGGACACAGCTGTCACCCCAGAACACACAGATTTTTAAAATAGGGGCAGAATAATCCCCTGATCTGTGCACCGGCTAAAGGGTAGTCTAACCCCTGAGGTCGAAGAAAGAGGCCAGGCTTTCTTTAACATGCCTGGTGGGCGGTGCCACCCCATCACCAGGGATGGCCAGGCCTTTGGAGCGTGGGGAGACAGACACAGAGACTGCCAAGACAGCAACTGGGGTCAAGTGTCATGGCGTTTGGGCTCTGGCTAGTGACGTCAAGAGGATGGATCGTACAAGGACAGCAATAAACACGAAGGGATTGGCGGAAATCCAGGAACACTAGACCAACGAGGATCGAGAGGCTCTTGGTATAAAAGGGGACACAGCTGTCACCCCAGAACACACAGATTTTTAAAATAGGGGCAGAATAATCCCCTGATCTGTGCACCGGCTAAAGGGTAGTCTAACCCCTGAGGTCGAAGAAAGAGGCCAGGCTTTCTTTAACATGCCTGGTGGGCGGTGCCACCCCATCACCAGGGATGGCCAAGCCTTTGGAGCGTGGGGAGACAGACACAGAGACTGCCAAGACAGCAACTGTGGTCAAGTGTCATGGCGTTTGGGCTCCGGCTAGTCACGTCAAGAGAATGGATCGTACAAGGACAGCAATAAACACGAAGCGATATGCGGAAATCCAGGAACACCAGACCAACGAGGTTCGAGAGGCTCTTGGTAAAAAAGGGGACACAGCTGTGACCCCAGAACACACAGATTTTTAAAATAGGGGCAGAATAATCCCCTGATCTGTGCACCGGCTAAAGGGTAGTCTAACCCCTGAGGTCGAAGAAAGAGGCCAGGCTTTCTTTAACATGCCTGGTGGGCGGTGCCACCCCATCACCAGGGATGGCCAGGCCTTTGGAGCGTGGGGAGACAGACACAGAGACTGCCAAGACAGCATCTGAGGTCAAGTGTCATGGCGTTTGGGCTCTGGCTAGTGACGTCAAGAGGATGGATCGTACAAGGACAGCAATAAACACGAAGGGATTGGCGGAAATCCAGGAACACCAGACCAACGAGGTTCGAGAGGCTCTTGGTATAAAAGGGGACACAGCTGTCACCCCAGAACACACAGATTTTTAAAATAGGGGCAGAATAATCCCCTGATCTGTGCACCGGCTAAAGGGTAGTCTAACCCCTGAGGTCGAAGAAAGAGGCCAGGCTTTCTTTAACATGCCTGGTGGGCGGTGCCACCCCATCACCAGGGATGGCCAGGCCTTTGGAGCGTGGGGAGACAGACACAGAGACTGCCAAGACAGCAACTGGGGTCAAGTGTCATGGCGTTTGGGCTCTGGCTAGTGATGTCAAGAGGATGGATCGTACAAGGACAGCAATAAACACGAAGGGATTGGCGGAAATCCAGGAACACCAGACCAACGAGGTTCGAGAGGCTCTTGGTATAAAAGGGGACACAGCTGTCACCCCAGAACACACAGATTTTTAAAATAGGGGCAGAATAATCCCCTGATCTGTGCACCGGCTAAAGGGTAGTCTAACCCCTGAGGTCGAAGAAAGAGGCCAGGCTTTCTTTAACATGCCTGGTGGGCGGTGCCACCCCATCACCAGGGATGGCCAGGCCTTTGGAGCGTGGGGAGACAGACACAGAGACTGCCAAGACAGCAACTGGGGTCAAGTGTCATGGCGTTTGGGCTCTGGCTAGTGACGTCAAGAGGATGGATCGTACAAGGACAGCAATAAACACGAAGCGATATGCGGAAATCCAGGAACACCAGACCAACGAGGTTCGAGAAGCTCTTGGTAAAAAAGGGGACACAGCTGTCACCCCAGAACACACAGATTTTTAAAATAGGGGCAGAATAATCCCCTGATCTGTGCACCGGCTAAAGGGTAGTCTAACCCCTGAGGTTGAAGAAAGATGCCAGGCTTTCTTTAATATGCCTGGTGGGCGGTGCCACCCCATCACCAGGGATGGCCAGGTCTTTGGAGCGTGGGGAGACGGACACAGAGACTGCCAAGACAGCAACTGGGGTCAAGTGTCATGGCGTTTGGGCTACGGCTAGTCACGTCAAGAGGATGGATCGTATAAGCACAGCAATATACACGAAGGGATTGGCGGAAATCCAGGAACACCAGACCAACAAGGTTCGAGAGGCTCTTGGTGAAAAAGGGGACACAGCTGTCACCCCAGAACACACAGATTTTTAAAATAGGGGCAGAATAATCCCCTGATCTGTGCACCGGCTAAAGGGTAGTCTAACCCCTGAGGTCGAAGAAAGAGGCCAGGCTTTCTTTAACATGCCTGGTGGGCGGTGCCACCCCATCACCAGGGATGGCCAGGCCTTTGGAGCGTGGGGAGACAGACACAGAGACTGCCAAGACAGCAACTGGGGTCAAGTGTCATGGCGTTTGGGCTCTGGCTAGTGACGTCAAGAGGATGGATCGTACAAGGACAGCAATAAACACGAAGGGATTGGCGGAAATCCAGGAACACTAGACCAACGAGGATCGAGAGGCTCTTGGTATAAAAGGGGACACAGCTGTCACCCCAGAACACACAGATTTTTAAAATAGGGGCAGAATAATCCCCTGATCTGTGCACCGGCTAAAGGGTAGTCTAACCCCTGAGGTCGAAGAAAGAGGCCAGGCTTTCTTTAACATGCCTGGTGGGCGGTGCCACCCCATCACCAGGGATGGCCAGGCCTTTGGAGCGTGGGGAGACAGACACAGAGTCTGCCAAGACAGCGACTGGGGTCAAGTGTCATGGCGTTTGGGCTACGGCTAGTCATGTCAAGAGGATGGATCGTACAGGGACAGCAATAAACACGAAGCGATATGCGGAAATCCAGGAACACCAGACCAACGAGGTTCGAGAGGCTCTTGGTAAAAAAGGGGACACAGCTGTCACCCCAGAACACACAGATTTTTAAAATAGGGGCAGAATAATCCCCTGATCTGTGCACCGGCTAAAGGGTAGTCTAACCCCTGAGGTCGAAGAAACATGCCAGGCTTTCTTTAATATGCCTGGTGGGCGGTGCCACCCCATCACCAGGGATGGCCAGGTCTTTGGAGCGTGGGGAGACGGACACAGAGACTGCCAAGACAGCAACTGGGGTCAAGTGTCATGGCGTTTGGGCTACGGCTAGTCACGTCAAGAGGATGGATCGTATAAGCACAGCAATATACACGAAGGGATTGGCGGAAATCCAGGAACACCAGACCAACAAGGTTCGAGAGGCTCTTGGTGAAAAAGGGGACACAGCTGTCACCCCAGAACACACAGATTTTTAAAATAGGGGCAGAATAATCCCCTGATCTGTGCACCGGCTAAAGGGTAGTCTAACCCCTGAGGTCGAAGAAAGAGGCCAGGCTTTCTTTAATATGCCTGGTGGGCGGTGCCACCCCATCACCAGGGATGGCCAGGCCTTTGGAGCGTGGGGAGACAGACACAGAGACTGCCAAGACAGCAACTGGGGTCAAGTGCCATGGCGTTTGGGCTCTGGCTAGTGACGTCAAGAGGATGGATCGTACAAGGCCAGCAATAAACACGAAGGGATTGGCGGAAATCCAGGAACACCAGACCAACAAGGTTCGAGAGGCTCTTGGTATAAAAGGGGAAACAGCTGTCACCCCAGAACACACAGATTTTTAAAATAGGGGCAGAATAATCCCCTGATCTGTGCACTGGCTAAAGGGTAGTCTAACCCCTGAGGTCGAAGAAAGAGGCCAGGCTTTCTTTAACATGCCTGGTGGGCGGTGCCACCCCATCACCAGGGATGGCCAGGCCTTTGGAGCGTGGGGAGACAGACACAGAGACTGCCAAGACAGCAACTGGGGTCAAGTGTCATGGCGTTTGGGCTACGGCTAGTCACGTGAAGAGGATGGATCGTACAAGGACAGCAATAAACACGAAGCGATATGCGGAAATCCAAGAACACCAGACCAACGAGGTTCGAGAGGCTCTTGGTAAAAAAGGGGACACAGCTGTGACCCCAGAACACACAGATTTTTAAAATAGGGGCAGAATAATCCCCTGATCTGTGCACCGGCTAAAGGGTAGTCTAACCCCTGAGGTCGAAGAAAGAGGCCAGGCTTTCTTTAACATGCCTGGTGGGCGGTGCCACCCCATCACCAGGGATGGCCAGGCCTTTGGAGCGTGGGGAGACAGACACAGAGACTGCCAAGACAGCAACTGGGGTCAAGTGTCATTTCATTTGGGCTCCGGCTAGTCACGTCAAGAGAATGGATCGTACAAGGACAGCAATAAACACAAAGCGATATGCGGAAATCCAGGAACACCAGACCAACGAGGTTCGAGAGGCTCTTGGTAAAAAAGAGGACACAGCTGTGACCCCAGAACACACAGATTTTTAAAATAGGGGCAGAATAATCCCCTGATCTGTGCACCGGCTAAAGGGTAGTCTAACCCCTGAGGTCGAAGAAAGAGGCCAGGCTTTCTTTAACATGCCTGGTGGGCGGTGCCACCCCATCACCAGGGATGGCCAGGCCTTTGGAGCGTGGGGAGACAGACACAGAGACTGCCAAGACAGCATCTGGGGTCAAGTGTCATGGCGTTTGGGCTCTGGCTAGTGACGTCAAGAGGATGGATCGTACAAGGACAGCAATAAACACGAAGGGATTGGCGGAAATCCAGGAACACCAGACCAACGAGGTTCGAGAGGCTCTTGGTATAAAAGGGGACACAGCTGTCACCCCAGAACACACAGATTTTTAAAATAGGGGCAGAATAATCCCCTGATCTGTGCACCGGCTAAAGGGTAGTCTAACCCCTGAGGTCGAAGAAAGAGGCCAGGCTTTCTTTAACATGCCTGGTGGGCGGTGCCACCCCATCACCAGGGATGGCCAGGCCTTTGGAGCGTGGGGAGACAGACACAGAGACTGCCAAGACAGCAACTGGGGTCAAGTGTCATGGCGTTTGGGCTCTGGCTAGTGACGTCAAGAGGATGGATCGTACAAGGACAGCAATAAACACGAAGGGATTGGCGGAAATCCAGGAACACCAGACCAACGAGGTTCGAGAGGCTCTTGATATAAAAGGGGACACAGCTGTCACCCCAGAACACACAGATTTTTAAAATAGGGGCAGAATAATCCCCTGATCTGTGCACCGGCTAAAGGGTAGTCTAACCCCTGAGGTCGAAGAAAGAGGCCAGGCTTTCTTTAACATGCCTGGTGGGCGGTGCCACCCCATCACCAGGGATGGCCAGGCCTTTGGAGCGTGGGGAGACAGACACAGAGACTGCCAAGACAGCAACTGGGGTCAAGTGTCATGGCGTTTGGGCTCTGGCTAGTGACGTCAAGAGGATGGATCGTACAAGGACAGCAATAAACACGAAGGGATTGGCGGAAATCCAGGAACACCAGACCAACGAGGTTCGAGAGGCTCTTGGTATAAAAGGGGACACAGCTGTCACCCCAGAACACACAGATTTTTAAAATAGGGGCAGAATAATCCCCTGATCTGTGCACCGGCTAAAGGGTAGTCTAACCCCTGAGGTCGAAGAAAGAGGCCAGGCTTTCTTTAACATGCCTGGTGGGCGGTGCCACCCCATCACCAGGGATGACCAGGCCTTTGGAGCGTGGGGAGACAGACACAGAGACTGCCAAGACAGCAACTGGGGTCAAGTGTCATGGCGTTTGGGCTCTGGCTAGTGACGTCAAGAGGATGGATCGTACAAGGCCAGCAATAAACACGAAGGGATTGGCGGAAATCCAGGAACACCAGACCAACGAGGATCGAGAGGCTCTTGTTATAAAAGGGGACACAGCTG